>NW_027467714.1:2052500-2100000 GCF_046742065.1 Oratosquilla oratoria
CAACACAGTTATCTCGAATTGTGACAAAAGAAACAATATAGATTTAATATATCTAGACTTTGCAAAAGCTTTTGATACCGTCCCACACGAAAGACTACTTACTAAATTAGCTTTGCATGGAATAAGTGGTAGCCTATTAGGTTGGACTAGTAATTGGTTGAATGGTCGAAAACAGAGAGTTGTTTTAAATGGAAAAACTTCTGAATGGAAAAGTGTTGCAAGTGGAGTTCCTCAGGGTTCCGTTCTTGGGCCACTTCTATTCATAGTATATATAAATGATATAGACCATGGACTAAAATCTACTGTTTCCAAATTTGCTGATGATACAAAACTGTGCAGAGTGGTAAATGATCACTCAAACCAATTAGATATTCAAGAAGATTTAGATCAATTACAGCAATGGTCTGAAAAGTGGCTAATGAAATTTAACACAAGTAAATGCAAGGTAATGCACATAGGTAGAAATAACAGTAAGTACGATTACAAGTTATTTGGTAATTCGTTAACAAAAGTGGATAGTGAAAAAGATCTCGGCGTAATTATCAGTACCGACCTCAAATCATCCAAGCAGTGTATTTCAGCCTCTGAGAAAGCAAATAAGATTCTGGGACTGATTGCGCGATCTTTTGATTTCAAAAGTCCATCACTCATTAACAAGCTATATAAATCGTTAGTTCGTCCACATTTGGAATATGCTGTTTCTGTATGGTCACTGAACCTCATTAAAGACATTGACAGACTGGAAAAAGTACAACGGCGAGCCACAAAACTGATTCCAAATATCAAAAATAAATCATACGAAAATCGACTAAAACACATGAATCTGTTTTCCCTAAAAAAGCGTAGACTCAGAGGTGACTTGATACAGGTCTTTAAGATTTTAAAGGGAATTGACAACATCAAAAGTGACAAAAATTTCACATTGAATGAGAATCAGACAAGAAACAATGGTCTCAAACTGTCCGGAAATAGATTCAATTTGGAAGTAGGTAGAAACAACTTTGCCAACCGTGTAGTAAATGAATGGAATAAACTTCCTGCACAGGTAGTGCAATGTAGTTTAGTTCGAAGCTTTAAGAATCATTTAGATAAATACCTAAGTAAGATGCTGTAATGATTATAATTTATCTTGTATTATTTGTTTTTGTTTTGTTACCATTTGTCTGTCTGATTTTCATTTATTATTAGTTATATGTCAATTTATTATTATTTACTATTTACCTGTTTGTTTATTATTTAACTATACCTATGCATTTATTTATGTATTTTATTTGTTATTTACATTATTATAGTTTTTATTTATTGTTTTATTATTAATATGATTTTTTTTTCGCATCCGACCTAGATATGGATCAAAAGGTCTCCTGTCGGCATGCTCCGCCTTTGTAATCCTTTGTAAGTTGTGTGGATAGAAATATTGTTAATCGTATCCTATCTTATGCGGGGTCTGTTACAGACCATCGAAACAGATGTCCTTCTATAGCGCATTAGAATCTACCTGTTTCAATCGGGTCAATATGCATGACCAGGAAATTATTATCCTAGGTGATTTTAATACGAATCTGACAAGTACAAATAACAACCTTATTAAGGCAATGAGAGACTTGCTAATATCCCATGGCCTGACACAACTGATTGACGAGCCTACTAGAATAACAGGCACATCCAGGTCCATCATAGATCTTATCCTGGTCTCCGATCGTAACAAGATAACGCAGGCTGGTGTTTGTGATTATGGTCTTAGTGACCACAAGCTCATATATTGTACTAGGAAAGCTAGGAAGACGATTTTCAACAAGCACAACACAGTGAAGCTTCGTTCCATGAAGCATTACTCACGGGAACATTTTGTAGATGAACTGGGTAGGACAGACTGGTCGCCAGTTCTAAATTGTACCGATGTTCATAAGGCTTGGTCTAATTTTAAGTACACGTTTCTTACTATTATAGACAGAGTAGCGCCTCTCAAAGAGATACGAATAAAACAGAGGACGGAGCCATGGATGACTAACGAAGTACTGGGTTTAATTAGAGATAGAGACAGATTCATTGCCAGATTTAGGAAAAGTGGAAATCAGGAGGACTATAATGGCTTTCTGTACTATAGGAATCAGGTGAAATATTGGAAGGAAAAAGCCAAAGCTGATTATTGCACTAAGATGGTGCACCAGAACAAACACGATCCAAGGAAGCTTTGGCAAACACTGAAGACCCTAGAAGTTCACACAAAGCCTAGTAACAAAGTAGACAGGATAGGACTCATGATAAACGGCGAGCTTAACTCTGATAGGAACACCATAGCCAACCACTTCAACACCTTTTTCACAACCATAGCCACAAAACTAGTTAAATCCCTCCCAACGGGTTCTGGGAAGTTTGGGCTGGGGTACGTTCAGGAGTACTATAAAGACAAGTCCACAAAGTGTTTCAAACTACATAAGACCACCCAAAAAGAAGTGTTTAAATTACTGGCTAGCATAAGTGCCAATAAGGCTACAGGGTTAGACGACATTCCTGCGAGGTTTGTTAAGGATGGAGCCACAATTATTACTCCCCCAATAACCCACATAATAAACTTGTCCATTGGTTCAGGATCTATCCCAAGCGACATGAAAAGGGCTCGGGTAACACCTCTTTATAAGAAAAACGCAAAAACTGAGGCAGGTAACTACAGGCCTGTTTCAATTCTAGGTATTATTTCCAAGGTTTTGGAACGTACCGCATACAATCAGTTAGATACCTACCTCAGGGAACGTAATCTACTATACGGTATGCAATCTGGTTTTAGAACGAATTACTCAACAGACACCAGCTTAATATACCTTTACGATCTGATAAAACAGGAATGCGACAGAGGTAATTACACGGGTTTAGTCTTGTTGGATCTACAAAAGGCATTTGATACAGTGGACCATGATATTTTAATAAAAAAAAACTTCAGGCATTAGGAGTGACGAATATTGGCTGGCTCAAGTCCTACCTTACAGGTCGCAAACAACTAGTACAGGTAAATGAAGCCTGCTCAGATGACAGAGAGATAACTTGTGGTGTACCACAAGGTTCAATTCTACGACCGCTACTGTTCCTGGTCTATATTAACGACATGCCAGGTGTGGTGAACTGTAAGTTACTGCTATTTGCAGACGACTCCGCTTAGGTAGGGACCCAGTTGAAGTAGAGGAGAAACTGAGTGTCGAACTGTCATCGGTCCAGCAGTGGCTCATAGATAATAGACTGTCTTTACACCTCGGTAAAACGGAAAGTATTGTCTTCGCATCAAAACCCAACCTCAGGAAAAACAGCGATGTACAGGTCAGATGTGGGGTTAATGTCTTGGAGTCAAAACAAGAGGTAACCTATCTTGGAATACCCTTAGATCAGTCCCCCTCTCAGGGAATGCCATAACGGATAAGATTGTATCCAAGTGTTCACATAAAGTCAAATTTTTGTACAGAAAAGCCAGAAATTTTGATCTGGAAACAAAGAAACTTCTGGTCTCAGCCTTGTTACAACATCACTTTGATTACGCTTGTAGCTCTTGGTACAGTAGTCTGAGCAGAAAAAACCAGTCCCGGCCACAGGTTACACAAAATAAGATAATCAGATTCATACTAAATTTACCTCAACGTAGTCATATTGGTATTGAAGAATTGAGCAGAGTAGGATTGTTACCTGTAAAATATTGTGTCCCACAGCTGAAACTAAACCAGGTTTACAATGTCGTTCATAATTCTGCTCTCTCATATATGAGCTGTAATTTTACATTATCGGCTGAGAACCGAACCCGGAACAGTCAAGAGTATCTTATTGTACCTCATGCAGGTCCCTTCACCAAAACATTTTTCACTTCACAGGTGCTCAACTATGGAACTCATTACCTGTGTCCATTAAGAAGTCAAATAGCAAGGTTACCTTCAAGAAAAAAGTCAAGGGTTACTATATGTCTCAGCTATGGACAGAGAACAGCCTTGATTTTGTGTACTACTAGCTTAGTGAGGGATACCTGATTCCATGAGTAATACCATCGAAATCTGTTTTCATTCATAACTGTTCTGACCTCCCCCCGCCTTTTTTTTTTTTTTTGTTCTTCAGAAGTTTAGTTTAGTATAACAATGATTGATGTTTACAAATTGGTTTCCACTTCTGTTTTGCCAGTCATAATATGGTATATGTCTCAGGTAGGGTCCGAGAACAGTTATGATCTGACCTTTTTCCTCGTTCTCCTTGTTATTTTACTCATTCGAGTAGTGGTCCCCTGTACCCTACCCCTGATGCTTCAGGTTATAATGTACTACTCCCTAGTGCCCATACTAATTGCCCACTCCGTCCTGAGATTCAGGTTAAATGTTAGATTTATTTAATAGGTGACCCTAGCTGCAGTGTAGCATTCACTATAACTACATGTTGTTACAGATGTAGAATATTGTAGTATATCATTAAAGGTACTACTCTGATATAGTACTCACTCATGCATGTTGATACAGCTATAGAATAATGCAGTATATCATTAATGGTACTACTCTTATATAGTACTCACTCATACTGTTTTGTTACAGTTTAATATTATTTTGTTGTTCCTTTGCTAATTGCAATGTTCCTTTTTGTGATAGTGCTCAAATTTTTGGTCTCAATATTCCTATGTGTACAAACACTTTAGTAATATTAGCTAAACTATAACAATGTTTATGTGTTCTGACTGGTATTACTCATGATTGTCTCTGGTTCCCTTAACCCCCTACGTATGTTGTCAGTGTGACTTAGTGTAGAATAACAATCTGATGAGGACCACAATGGAAATAAGCGTACATGCTTTTTGTGTTATCCTGGGCAATTTGCATTTATTATTCGGAACTATGTGTTCTTTTCATTATTTGCACTTCATGTACATTGATTCATTGCCAAATAAAGTCTATCTATCTACCAACTCAGACCCCACGGTCCAGCCGTCGGTCCCCACAGGTGGCTACAACCTTGGAACAGGCCCATCAGCTACTACTGGCAATGACCGAAACCATCGCAGCCTTGCAGCGACAGGTGTCGACGAGACCCAGCCACCGTTCACCAGTCCACCGGTCTGTAGCCCCTGAGAAATGTGACCTGGGCACGTCCTCGGCAACATTCCTCATCTGGAGGCGCTCTATGGAGTACTGATTAGGTCTCAACGGCTTTACAACAGTCAAAGCAGTCCTGCACATTCGCCTTCTCTTGCACCCCGACCCTGCAACGCTCCCTGGACTCCAGCTACAACCACACAGCAGTGGGAGGCTCTCTCCATCAGTGACACTCTGGGCGCCGTAGGTCGCATGGCCTTGCAGGAGACCAATCAGGCAGCAGATTGGTGCAAGTTCTTCTCGGCCGCACAGGAACCCAGTGAGTCCATCTATGACTACTTCACGGATTCAACACAGTGTGCCGCGGATTGTGAATTCAAGTGCCCGGAATGCGAGTGCAGCCTGTCTGAGTACATACTCCTCCGGAAGCTGGTGTGGGGTTTACAGAGTGTAGTGCTGAAAGAGGAGGTGTTTCGTCAGTGTGAGTCCATTTGTGATGTGGATTCGTGACGCAAATTCTGTGTCGCTTTCGAGGCGGCACAGGAAGATGCCCACCAGAGTGCCGGAAGGAAAACCCTCGCTGCGGCAGCCGGGGTGGCTTCGCTGACAGACGCGCAAACGTCTCCTTTCTGAAACGCTGTGGCAACTGCGGTCTGAAGCACAAGCTCGGGAGAGGGCTGTGTCCCGCGGAGATGCTGCCGTGCCACAGCTGTGGCAAAGTCGGACACATGCAAAAGATGTGTAGAAGTAAAGGCAGACTCACTGCAGCGGCAGCAGCTGAGGGGCTGGAGACATCTGGCATCGTCATCGCATCGGCAGGCGCGGCCCAGAGTCAGCCATAGTTTTGGATGACTGTCAGCTGCTCTCAAGGAGGTACGAAGTCGACTAGAATCCAGGCCGTACCTGACACGGGAGTACAGGTGCGTGTAGCCGGTTCGGGGCTACTGTTCGCTCTGGGTGTTAAGATGGCATCACTAACACACCGAGGAAGCCTGCGAGATGTTGCGAACGTCAACTTACAACCCCTGGGTTCCTTAACCTATCACCTACAGTATGACGGCAAGTCTACAACACAGGAAGTGTTTGTAATGAAGACAGCCACACAGTGCTACATATCATTACAAGCCTGCAAGGAGCTGTGGTTGGTGCATGACAATTTTCCTCATCACACGGTCGCCGTGGGAGTGTCAGTCACCGACGCTGACAATGCTACAACACAATCAGCTGACACCGCGCCGCCTCGCTCGCTCTCACTCCCGTCCCCCCCCCCCCCTGGAGGAAAACGTGCCTCGACTGGAGGAATGGCCCCTCTGTCACTTCTCAGGATCCACATTCAACACAACCAGGAGTCCCCTCCCAGTGATGGCCGGCGAGCCACACACCATCCACCTGCTACCAGACTCCAAGTCCTACGCATGTCACACACCGGCCACCTTACCTAAACACTGGAAGGCGGAGGTCAAGAAACAGCTGGATGACGATGTCAGGATGGGGATACTAGAACCAGTGCCGGTGGGAGAGGCTACGGAATGGTGTGCAAGAATAGTGGTTGTTGCTAAGAAGTCTGGCCAGCCCAGGCGCACCATCGACTACCAGAGGCTCAACGCTGCCTGCAGGAGAGAGACCCACCATACCCCGACACCATTTGACATGGTGTCTGGAATCCCACGCTACACCTACAAGACCATCGCAGACGCACACTGGGGCTTCCACCAGGTCGAGCTACATGGATCCAGCAAGAGACTCACTACATTCATCACGCCTTGGGGCCGGTACAGGTACTGCAGGACTCCAATGGGTCACTGCAGTACACCAAACGGTTCGACGATGCCATCGGCGGGATCCAACGGAAGCTGAAATGCGTCGACGACACGCTGCTGTTCGACGCCAGTGTGGACGACGCTTTCTGGCACGCCTACGACTTCCTCGAGACATACGTTGCGAAAGGAGTGACCCTGAAGCCCGAGAAATTCAAGTTTGGGAGGAGAGAGGTGGACTTCGTGGGATTTCATGTCGGATGGGGAGGTTATAAGCCCACGGAAGAAAGGCTGGCTGCCATTTAAAACTTCAACATGTTTGCAGAGCCGTCTCTGACTGACATCCGCTCCTGGCACGGATTCGTCAACCAGCTGGCGCCCTTCCTTGCCATTGCAGTAGTCATGGAGCAGTTCCGTGAGCTGCTACGGAAACCTCAAGGCAGGAAGGTGTAATGGGACGGTAATATGCAAGAAAAGTTCCAGCAAGAAAAGGATGTCACCCGTAGCCTCGCTAGTAGTCGCTTGGTGCTTCCGCAAAGCTCATCTGTTCCTTCTGGGATGTCCTAACCTCTTGATCATCACTGACCACCGCCCGCTAGTCAAGCTACTGGGGGACAGAGCACTGAAGGACATCGTGGACCCGAGGTTGTTCTCCCTGAAGGAAAAAAAACCTCCCCTACAGATTCCAAATCAAGTACCTCCCTGGGAAGCGCAACTGTGCGGCGGATTTCCTGTCTCGCTACCCTGCACTCTGTTCGCCGCCAGAAGCCAGGGATAAAGAGGATGCCAGCGACATGAAGGCCGTTGTGGCGGCAACGACGGTCGCCGCGCTTGACAGCGGTGACTCCATCGTGCTCGGCAATACAGCAATGGTGCAGGCAGCTGCAGACGATCCAGACTATCATCTACTCCTTGCCAAGGTGACAGAAGGCGATTGGTACCCACACCGAGCACATGAGTTAACCTGCCTCCGTCAGTACTGTGGAGTCAAGGACAGGCTGGCAGTGTCACAAGGAATAGTGACGTACAGATACGACCAAGGGTCAGTTCGATTGGTGATCCCAGAAGCCCTCCGACGATGCATAGCAACAAATCTCCACGGGGTGTTACGACGGGCGAGGCAGTCTATTGGCCTGCGCCACCTGTAATACTCACTCGCCGTCGCAAGCTGCCGATCCCTTCACCGTGACGCCCACGCCTGAGTATCCATTTCAACACAATGTGGCAGACTTGTTCCAACTTGAAGGGCAAATATACATGGCATACGAGGCTTACCGGGTGGTTGAAATTAGCACACTTCTCCAATGGGGCCACATCCAACAAGTTAGCCTCAGTGTTCCGGCAGTACTTCCAGAGGTGGGGGGCACCCGAGTCGGTTCCTACAGACGGAGGGACGAACCTCACCAGTGAAGAGATGTGTGTCTTCTTCAGGAAGTGGGGAGTAGAGAGGCGGATCGCGTCCGCACACTTCCCACAATCGAACGGCAGAGCGGAAACAGCTGTGAAGTCTGCCAAGAGACTGCTTCGAGACAACACGGGCCCCGGGGGCGGCCTCGACGTGGATAAGGGATCGATAGCCCTGTTACAGTGCCACAACACACCTCTGCGCGGGGTGGACAAGTCACCAGCGCAGCTGGCCATGGGCAGGCACCTACGAGACGGTGTACCCGTTTACTGGCAACAAACGCTGCGTGCAAGAGAGCGCGAGGCGGCAAGGCAACAGGAGACCTAGATTGCCAAACAAGGAACACCTAAGATTTTTCCCACACTAGCGATCGGCACCCAAGTGTGGATACAGAACCAGGCTAGCTGTGGGACAGGCGAGGTGTGATTACTGAGACTCTCCCGTTCCGCCAATACTCGATCAAATTGGATGGCAGTGGGCGCATCACCCTACGCAACCGCCGACGCCTGCGTCCCGCTGACAATAATACATCGCACGAACCGCCCTCACCGCCATTCGTAACACAGATAGGCCTGGCCTGCCATCCTCGGAGTCACGAAGCGGCCTGGAAGGCTAGGAGATTATGTAACAGACGACTGCAACTAGAGTGTGTGTGTGTGTGTGTGTGTGTGTGTTGTGTGCATGTGTGCACAGAAGTGCCCTGTGTATTTCTTTATTTTGTTTTCCCCCTCCCCTCACGGAGTTGGCATTTCTCAATTATGCTTGTATGTCAAGGTACTCTCGTGGACTTGTGCAAAATCACTGTAATTTTTGTTTAATATACTGCATGAACGTTTATATACTGCATCAATATCTTGAGGAGGGGGATGTAGGATATGTTGGGCTCCGCAGGCAGCAAGCCCGATGTAACACACTGTAGGCGGTTGGCCTTGGGCACGAATAAAGACAGTACCCACAGTCGTGTACAAAGACAAGACGGGAAAGCTCACGGAGAGCCGCATCGTCCACATACATTTTACTGTGCGGCTCTCTCACTAGATGGCGTTTACGTCAATCACCAGTTTTAACTGCATCGTCTGTTTGTTTACAATTAAGCGGGACATTCAATCATGGAGTGTGGGCGGAACTATCACCCATGTGTGGTGTGCAAAAAAAAAAAAAAAAAAATGCCTTTCCCCATCTAATATTTCAAGTTTTTCCTAAAGACAGAGAAAGGTAAGAGATTCAACATACACAGTACATGGAAACTTTAACAGAAAATGGAGGAATAAAATAGAACATAGTTAAAATCTTCTTTATCTTTATATCAGACTCAGTGCAGTGTCACTTAGCTTGGAAATGAAAATTATAGATGAATACCTTACAAATATCTAGAAATATGAATTGATCATGTCAAATTCATACCATATCTTTATGGCAGTCCCAGGCAGGCACAGCAACTTTGATATAGTTATGTCATGTTCTTAGCTTAAGTGGTAAAGTTATAAACTTTTACCTTTAACCTTAATTTTGAATAAATGGCCAAATACACAGCAAAAAAAAAAAAAAAAAAAAAAATGAATCGCATGTATGTTACTTCTTTTTTTTTTTTTGCAGTTTGTGACTGCTTCTTTGGTAGTTTTAAAATTTAACGGTTTTTGTTGAATGATTTCTCTGTATTATGCTTGTTCTTTTATGGTCTCACTAAACGTCAACCAACGCCGACCAAACCCAAATAATGACGGCTTTTGCTCAAATGTATAATTTTATATAGAAATTAGCATGTGGTTGCATTATTTGACCAATTTTCTTTTTAAATGTGTGATTTTCATGTAATTTGATCAAAGAGAAGTTACGTTTTTATCGTCTGCAAAATTACCTAAGTCGACCAACGCCGACCAAACCCAAACAATGACGGCTTTTGCTCAAATGCATAATTTTATATAAAAATTAGCATATGGTTACATTATTTGACATATTTTCTTTAAAATGTGTAATTTTCTTGCAATTTGATCAAAGAAAATTTAGGCTTTTATCCTCTGCTAAATTACCAACCACAGGCACGAATGCCGTCCGACTCACTAATAGCCGACCAACGCCGAACAAGGACGGTTTATACTCAAATGCACGATTATGTATAAAAAACTAGCATATGGTTGCATTATTTGACTTATTTTCTTTAAAATGTGTGATTTCCATGTAATTTGATCAAAGAGAAATTACGTTTTTATCCTCTGCAAAATTACTAACCGCAGCTACGAATGCCGTCCGACTCACTCATAGCCGACCAAATCTCAAACAAGGACGGTTTTTGCTCAAATGCATAATTTCATATAAAACACTAGCATATGGTTGCATTATTTTACCTATTTTCTCTAAAATGTGTGATTTCCATGTAATTTGATCAAAGAAGTTACGTTTTTATCCTATGCAAAATTATTTTATATATGATTGCAAATCTTGTTTGTTTGATTTTGTGACTTATTTCTTGCATGTTCATCCTTTTATTTTTGTCTATGTTTTTTACAATACAGTACCTGTCTTGCTACATATGTATATATTTTTGTTTGCTTGCTTTTGGGATTTTCCTTTGTTCTATTAACATTTTTTGCTTTATTTTTGCTTAATATGCATGTTATGTCTGCTTCTTTGTTTATTTTTGTTTCATATTATTGTTTCTGATTACTGATTTTCCAATGTTTTGTTTGGTATTTAATATCTGATTGCATGTTTTGGTTGCCTGATGTATGGTTCATTTTTGAAGTTGAATAATGTTATTTCTTTTAGTTTGTTTGGTATATGTTCTTACAAGACAGTATTGCTTTGTTGCAAATAAAAGAATCTCATGTATACCAAACTTTTACTATCCTTGTTTGTATAATTTGTGTACAGACACTTGAATAAGTATACAAAGTTCAAACATAAGCACAAGCACAAACAAGAAAAACATGATATTACAGAAATTATAAAATGAATATAACTAAAATAACATTTAAATTTTAACTGTTTACTCAATCTCAAATATTTAGTAATGAATGATGCATTGTGCAGAAGTATTTTACCAACTTTTGATTTTATAAATATGATCATGTGTGTAAAGCATATATTAAATAGTCTTGTTTGTATGCAAAAGTCATAAAATTACTACTTATTATTTTAGAAAGAGAAAGTAAAACTTTTTCGAGATGTTGATTATTTTAGCGAAAGGATCAGTTTTAAAATTTCCATAAACACTATATATAATACAAGTTAAGTATGATTTGAAAGCCGCGCTACGCCACTTCCGATTTATAGTTTGCGGCTCTGTCGATAGATGGCGCGCATTCACGCTGGATGGATGACGTTTTCTTATTAGTAAAAAAATAGAAGCTTTCCCATCTTTCCTATATAGTCTTTGGTCGTGTATCACTCGCCTATCACATAATTATTATTATTATTGTTACTATTATTATTATTATTATTATTATTGTTATTATTGTTATTATTATTATTATTATTATTATTATTGTTATTATTATTATTATTATTATTATTATTATTATCATTGTTATCATTATTATTATAATAATAATAATTATTATTATTATTATTATTATTATCATTATTATCATTATCATTATTATTATTATTATTATTATTATTATTATTATTATCATCATTATTATTATCATCATTATTATTATCATTATTATTATTATTATTATTATTATTATTATTATTATTATTATTGTTGTTGCTGTTGTTGTTGTTGTTGTGGTTGTTGTTGTTGTTGTTGTTGTTAAAACTTTGGCGTTGTGACACACTACTTAGTGTTTTCCAATTTTTGTTTCTTTTCGGTCCTTTAGCTATTGAGTTTCCTTCCCTCTGTGAAAGTGTTGGAAATCTTAAACCATCCAGTGATTACTGCTTTGTATTTTTGTTCCCTTTTCAAGCGAGTTAAAGTTTTACGGGTCCCTCTTCTCCACAGCTTTTTGTTGTGAGAGTTTAACACTAATTGGTTGACAGTGCCTCGTTGAATCTAAGTATCCTGGATTTTAGTCAGATATCACCCCCATCTCTGTAGTGTTCTGTAGTCAACACGTGGAGTGTCCCATTAAAGACTCTTGACCGCCAAGCACAGGTCAAGCCTATGGTCACCCCTTAGCAGGGCATGTATACGCCTCATATACATGACGAGTAATATAACCCCAGTCATATAACCCACTTCCTCACCCACTGTCCACCACAAGCATCAAACGCTGACCTAGGCACTCCTCTCAAACAAACGCCGACTCAACATTACGAGCTCTTGTGAACAGCACTGTCGACCACAAAACGACACACACACACAGACGAACACACGCGATCAATCTAGTAGCCACCCAGTACTGACATACGATATTACGTATACTGACGGTCCTCCCCTGGATATATAATTAACATGTATGATAGTAGACATCAATACGTAATTAATGCAGTTGCCCCACCCATGTGGGACAACAAAATAATAAGAAATAAATGTTAAGATCACGATTAAAGGCAACTCAAGAACTTGTCCACTCAGCACTTCCGTTGAAGAAAAAGTAGATGCACCAGAGAGCGGACAGTCGGTTCTAGTGACGTGCCCTAGTGATAAGACTGTGTAATAGTGTGTAAACTAAGTTGCTTAAAGTGTGACAAATAAAGAACAAAAACTTAAAGGTGTGTGTGGAAGTAACCCCTTTCTGCAGATGATGTAACGACCCCGTTACATCTTGTGTCTACAAGTAACGTTGGATGGAGATGATGTAACAATACCGTTACACCCGTCCCGTTACAGGCAAGCGTTTGATTAATTTATATTCACACACACACACACACACACACACACACACACACACGGCCCGATGGCGGATTGGTAAAGCACTGGCCTCACAAGCCGGAGAACCGGGGTTCGATTCCCCGGCCGGGCGGAGACAATTTGGGTTTGTCTCCTTTCACGTGTAGCCCCTGTTCACCTAGCAGCGAGTAGGTACGGGACGTTAGTCAAGGAGTTGTGACCTTGCATTCCCGGTGTGTGGAGTGTGAGTGGTCTCAGACCTACCCAGAGATATGTTAATAATGAGCTCTGAGCTCACTGCCGTAGGGTGGTGTCTGGCTGTCTCGAAAAGAGGCTGCAGCAGATCCGAGGTGAATACACACACACACACACACACACACACACACACACACACACACACACACACACTGGAGGAAAAACTTGAACAAATGACTGAGCATTGGGAGATTAGGTTTGGCAAGATGTCAAAAATTGCCGAGAGGTTTGAAAAATTGGAAGAACTAGAGAAGGCGAATAAAAACTTAACTGATGAAATAGAAGACCTAAAAAGACAGTTAAGAGAAGTAAAAGTGGAGAATGAAGAATTAAAAAAGAACAATAGAGACAATAAAGAAACAATAGCGAAAGAGGCAGAGGGGTGGAGGAAGATACAAGAAAATAGTAAAGTTGCATTTTCTGATATAATTAAACAGCAAATGAAAGAACAAACTGAAGACTCAGTTATCAAAGTGATGAGACAGAAGGAGAATATTGTAGGAGACTTAGCAGACAAAAAGAAATGTATAATTATATTAGGAATGGAAGAGAAACATAACCCAGATAGAACCACAAGAATCAATGAGGAAAATGAAAAAAGTAAGAAACTTACTAGAATTAGTTCAGGAAGATGAACCAGAAATAATGAAACAAATCGAAGAGAAATTCAGAATCGGGAAATATAGTACAGACAAGACCAGACCAATTAAGATTAAATTCAGGTCACAAACGACGGCAGAGAATATCTTGTCCAAAATAGGGAAACTAACAACAAGTGAACAATATAAAAAGGTATGGATAAAAAGGGAAATGAATAAAGAGGAAAGAGAGGAGGAAATAAGGAAAAGACATGAAGCTAAGAAAAAAACGAGACCAGAACGGAGACAGAAAAACAAGAATTCTACTGGAGAGTAGTGAATATGACAGAAAATAACAGAGAGAAACACAAAAGAAACAGAGGATACAATGGAAATAACAGAAAGTTAAGAGTATCCTACACAAATATAGATGGATTAATAACAGGACTGAATGAACTGAACAAATATCTGAAAGAAAAAGATCCGGACATAATGGGAATTGTTGAGACAAAATTAAAAGGTCCACTACCACCCAACAGCATAGGACACAATGCATATAATTATTGGATTAGAAACAGAGAGAAAAAACAAGGGGGTGGAGTTATGTTCCTTACTAAGAAGGATATAAGCGTGAAGAGTGTCACATGTGGGAACAATAGAGTAGAGATGATTATGATAGAAGTAAAAACAGGAACAAAGTTTGCTTGCCTCCAAGCAATAGGCACAAAACCAGTGTCTACCGATTTATTAAATATTTCAGTTAATTGGTCGCAGATTTCAAATGTACACACCTTAATTATTCTCGGAAAATTTTTGCCTGGACCCGGGGATTTTGTAGCTTTAAGTCTTTCAATCTGTTTGACTGCTTCTTTACTAATGTTGATATTAGATAGACTACTTTCTTCATCCCCCTGAAAATCGGATCGCAGTCAAGTACTTTATCTGACCTCTCATTAGTAAACACCGATAGAAAATAATTGTTAAACTCCTCACTCATATTTTCCTCCAATTCTATGACATTTTCATCGTTTTTAATTGGTCCTATTCTTTCTTTATTTTTTGTTCTATAGAGATGAAAGAAACCCTTTGGGTTGGATCTTGCTTGACTGGCAACCTTAATTTCATAATTACGTTTCGCTGTACGTGTATTCTTTTTAACCAGTTTTGTCATGTCGTTATATCTTGATCTAAGGTGTGTATCCCCGTTTTAGATTTTTTACGTAAAGTCCTCTTTTCATTCCAATCTCGTTTCAATCTGTCCGGGCACAACAGACAGGTCAGAGATTTGGATGAAATGTATAGCAATCTAACTGATCTAATTATTAATGCACAAAATACATTTATCCCCCTGAAGTCAATACGGAAAAATAGTTATACTCCCAAATGGTGCCCGGACAATTTGTCGACGGACAATTCGTCGAATGGACATATAGTCGAACACCCTTTTTGTCGAACGGTCGTTTCGTCGCGAACGATTATTTTGTTGCATAAAAGCAATCTCTCTCTATATATATATATGTATATATATATATATATATATATGTATATATATATATACATATACATTATATATACATATATATATATATATATATATATATATATATATATAGATATATAGATATATATATAGAGAGAGAGAGAGAGAGAGAGAGAGCTTTTACTTCAGATTTTTTTTTAAATCCAGGGAAATGAAACTCACGGTAGCACTACGCACTCGGTTTTTATTTAATTCTAAACTCGTAAAGGGATGAGCTTGAGAGCAGAGAACTTGAAGCTTGGAGATGACTGTTGCTTGGAGAGGAGTGCTGCTTCAAGAGAAGAGCTGCTTGTGGAGGAGAGCTGCTTGTGGAGGAGAGCTGCTTATGGAGGAGAGCTGCTTGTGGAGGAGAGCTGCTTGATGGGGAGAGCTGCTTGCAGAGAAGAGCTGCTTGAAGGGAAGAGCTGTTTGAAGATGTCGTGTCCTGGAGTGAACTGCTGCTCCGGCTTGATCCCCCTCCTTATAAAGGAGGCTGGTGTGGACCCAGGCGAACTGTCCTGGGTCCTGATTGGTCCGTTCACTTTCGGTGGAGACGCTCTTGCTAACTATCTTTGCCAACTATAGCTAGCGGGAACGTAGGCCTAAGTCGATTCGTATGCCGACCGGTCCCCGGCGAGTTTTCCGGGCTTATGATTGGTCAGTTGCCTTTGCCCTCGGACGTTCTTGCTGACTATGCTTGCCCATTATGGGTCATATAAAAGCTTAGGTCGGGACCTGTATCATGTGGGGATGGTGTAGAAGTTCTTGCGGTTCGACTTCATCGGGCCCACGAAACGTACACCATCTACAACATATACAGGGGCCTGAGAGCGGAACTGGACCTTGGAGAAGTATGTACTCTTGCTGCGGACAGGCTCCTCATCATAGGAGGGGACTTCAACGCCCACCATGATATTTTGATGTCGACCCAAGGGCCCAATGTCGCTGGGCGCCACTTAAGTTCAGTATTAGATGAATGCCCTGACATTGCGTTGTTGAATGATGGAAATCCGACGCACGTGCAAGGTGGACGACTTGATCTGACCTTGGCGACGGCCACTCTCCTCCCTAGGGTAACCTGGGAGGTGCATCCTATTGTCACTAGCGATCACTTCGGTGTCTCTGTGCACATACGGGATTCACCACCCATACCAGCTGTATTACCTGTTCCCAGGTGGAAGACAGCTTTGGCAAACTGGCCAGTGTTTGAGAAGTCTGTTGAAGAATGGGCAGCGTCCTACGTCCCACCACAAGACGTGGAAACGTTGGAAGCTGACTTTTCTGCAGCCATTCAGGTGGCTGCCAACAGAGCCATCCCAAAGACTCGCCAGTCCCCCAGAGAACATAAGAACAGCTGGTATTATACCCCCGAGGTGAGAGAGGCCAACCATCGGGTGAACATGCTTAGGCGTGTTTTCCGACGGCACCGAACTCAGACCAATTTGACCAACTTGCGCGCTGCAGTACATGACGCTCACGTCATAGCTGCAGATGCCAGAAGAGCTAAATTTCTTGAATGGTGTGAGGGCTTTACTGCTCACACCTCCCTAGCAGAGCTGTGGTCTAAGCTCCGTAGGGCTACTGGCAGGACTCAACCACGACGCACTCATCATGCCCCTGATGCTGAGGCACAGCGGCTGGTGCAGGAGTTTGTCTCTCGCTCCAGCAGCACCTCACTCCCGCAGTGTGTTCAAGACACATTGCAGGACCTCCAAGGAGTGAGGCGCCATGGTGTTGAGGACATGGTGAGTCGAACGGATGATACTGACGCTAGCTTTACGCTTCAGGAGCTACGGGTCACGCACAGGACCAGCTCAGACACGGCACCTGGAGAGGACCTCATCACCTACTCCATGCTGGCCCACCTTGGGCCAGCGGGTGACGAGGCACTTCTAAGGGTGATAAACGCGTCTTGGAGGACTGGCAAGCTACCAACAGCCTGGAAGACGGCAATCATAACGCCAATTCCAAAGCCAAAGGAACCAAGTGCTTACCGCCCCATCAGCCTGACAAGCTGCATGGGAAAGACAGCGGAGAGGATGGTGCTAAACAGGCTGCTGTGGAAACTGGGCCCATTGCATGAGCATATCCATGCTTACTGTAAGGGCACTGGCACAGGAAACAGTATAGCAACACTCCTCAATGCTGTCAGTGGAACACCGTCCATTGTGGTCTTTTTGGATTTGGAAAAGGCGTTTGAGCTGGCCAGTCCACTTGTGATATTAGACACCCTTGCTCGCAAGGGCGTAAAAGGCAAGCTGCTTTCTTGGATTGCTGACTATCTCAGTCACCGGTCTGCGAAAGTACGCTTTCAAGGTCACATATCAGAGGCCAGAATGTTGGAGAATGGCACTCCACAGGGGGGGGGGGGGTCCTCAGCCCCACTCTGTTCAATGTGCTCGTCTCCAACATTCTGGAACTACCTCTACCACAGGGGTGCAAGGTCATCTGCTATGCAGATGACATTGCACTCTTAATTACTGGGAAACGGCAGTGCTTCAACAGGGCACAGCGCTGTTTAAGCACTGTGGCGACGGAATGTAGCAGGTTAGGGTTAAAGATCTCCCCTACAAAGTCGAAAGCTATGGCACTGAGACTCAGGACAGAAGGGAAGCACCTCAACATCCAGGACCTTAGGCTGGACTGGGTTCACCAGTATCAGTACCTGGGGGTCTGGATTGATGAGAGGCTCACCTTTCAGAGGGAACTTACCTATCTCAAGGAGAGACTGAAGGCAAGAACCACAGTTATGAGAGCAATGACGGGGAAGGCACTCGGTGCCACGCATCGGGTCCTTCGCACATTCTATGTGCACGCAGTCCGCAGTTTGGTGGACTACGCTGCCCCAGCTCTCATAAATGTGGCGACTGCCAAGCTTGAAGACCTGGAGCCCTGCCAAAATGCCGCAGCAAGGATTATCCTAGGAGCTCAACCTTGGACTAAGATCGTTAACCTCCGAATGGAGGCTTCGTTGCCTTCATTAACATCACGGGTCAGAAGGCTGGAGGTCGACTTTCTTGCCAAGTTGGTCCAGAGCCCCAGGATAACTGAGCTGAGTCAGAGCCTTGTAACAGCTCTGGGACGGGTGGGTACTTTTATCCACTCCAATACCTGGCTGGCACAGGCGGCGGGGATCCTGGACTCCTTCAAGCTCACCAGCACTCTCCTTGAGAAGGGCAGGGACTCTCCACATCCAGAGTACAAGCCCCCACCACCATGGCTGTCGATACCTGCAACTTTCGTTGTCACAAAGCTTCCCAGTAAGAAGAAGTTATGTGACCAGGAAAGAGTACGAGCTCAGGTCCTACAAGGCGTCCGCGCACTGTCGAGGCCTGGAATGGCGGTCTATTACACGGATGGCTCCGTAGACCCCAACAGGCCTCGCAGTGCGGGGGCTGCTTTTGTGACGGATGGTTTGACCTACGGCAGGAGAGTATCTGATCATGCGTCCACTCTCCAAGCTGAGGCCATAGCGGTCCAAGGAGCGTTAGAGCATGCTCTAATATCTCAAGCTGGTCCTGTGGTGATCCACACGGATTCACAGTCCTTGCTAGGCAGTTTAGAATCAATACAGCCCAGCGACAATGTACGCCTACTGACCTCCATCCTAGCACTCCTGCTGAAGCTGCATCAGCAAGGCAGGAGTGTTACGCTCAACTGGGTGCCAAGCCACGTAGGCGTCCCAGGAAATGAGCTAGCCGACGCCGCAGCTGAAGCGGCGCGCAAAAGACCCGAAGTCGATGTTGTCGTCCCTCTCAGCAGAAATCAGTTGCGCCTACGCACCAGGGCTCTGAATCAGGTACAACGGTTCCTTCAGCACAGACTGGAGGCAGAGGTGTCAGAGAGGGCGAGGTGGTACAGGGCAGTCACAGACTATGAGCCCCTTGTACTTCCTCGCTCCACACCAAGAAAAGTGGAAACTCTGCTCTTCCGTCTGCGGCTGGAGGACCGTTGTTTCTGGGAAATAAAGACCAACTCCACTCCTGAAGAAAGAAGATGCAGTCACTGCCGCCACCCCGAAGCCACCCTCAACCACTACCTCAAGCATTGCCCCGCAACTGCTTTTCTGAGGAGAGGGCCTCCGACAACATCTGAGGGTCTTGTGCGTCGCCTATGCCGCCACCTTAGCGCTTACGAACTGCGTCGGCTGGTGGAGTGTCAGCCCCCCCTTTAATTATTGTATATACATGTCTCTGTTCGGAAGGGTGAATTCATAGCGATGTGCATACGTATATTGCATACGTATGCACATCTAATGTATGTATGAGTGTGTGTGACCAAGGACACACGCTCATACATTGAATCACCCCCCCCCTTTAATTTCAATATATATATGCTCATTGTCCGGAAGGGTGTATTCATGGTGATGTGCATACGCATATTGCATGCGTATGCACATCCAATGTCTGTATGAGTGTGTGTGGCCAAGGTCACACACACTCATACATTGGATCACCCCCCTCCCCTTTTCTTACATTATATATACGAAGATGTCACCACCTACCATCAAATTTAGTTACATTGAGAAGGGTGCATTCACGGAGATGTGCATGCGCATTCTTATGCGTGTGCACATCTTGTGAATGTATGAGTGTGTGTGGCGGGCCCACACACACTCGTATGTACAATCACCCACCAAACGGGCTCACACCCAAAGCCCGTGGGAGCCTCTCTCCCAAATTAAACACACACACACACATACGTCGCGGTTTCCATTACAGTCTCATCTTGTCCTCTCCGGTCAGACAACAAGATGGGTTGCGACTTTGTAACAGTGGGAGCGTTTCCCTCCTCATCAGAAGAGGAGTCTTCAAGCCTCAGTGCAAAATGACGTTGGGGCTTAGCAGAAGACACTCTCTTAGTCTTTAAAGATGTGGGTGTGGCTTTCCCAATGGTAAAAGTGGGTGTGGCAGGCTTGGGGGAAGTGGAAGGGGAGGAGGAGGAGGTTGAGGAAGAGGTAGTGGAGGAGGCAGGAGAGGAGGAGGTAGAGGGGGAGGGAGTCCTCTCCTTTCGCCTAGGGTTCCTCTTCTCTTTTAGGAGTTTGAGCACGTTCTTGACGGCCCTGTCCACCATGACTAGCATCTTGTCTGGGTCGCTCTCCCCGAGGGTAGTAGCGACTGCAGAGACGACACCAGTCACAATCAGGTCGATGTCATCCTCCCTAAGGGGGATGACATCAGACGGATATTGCGGTGGAGGGGACCGTCGGTCCTGTGCTCGTGGGGTTGGTACTGGGGGCGTGGGTTTGGCTTTAGGTTTGGGGGTGGGATTGGAGGCAGGCGTGGATTTGGAGGTGGGCGCAGGTTTAGAGGCGGGCACGGGTTTAGAGGTGGGCGTGGCTTTTTTGGGAGCTGGTTGTGTCTTTGTGTTAGTCTGTGTAGGAGCTGGGTTCAGTGATGGAAAGTGCTCCTGATTGTTCAGATCAGGAGCACTGTGTGTAGGTGGTGGTGGTGCTGTGGTAGGAGAGTGTTTCCTGCTGCCCCATACAAATGTTCCTGGGGGGGCAGGTATGAAGTCCTGTCGCTTCTCTGTCCTCTCCTTACAGGCAATGGCCTGAACTTTACGCACTGCGCACGAGGTATTCCAGGCGTGGTGCTTCTTATAACAGTTGGGGCATTTAGTAACAGTCTCAGTGCCAGCCTTGAACTTGTTAAGACAAGTCTCAGTGGCATGAGGCATGCTGCAAATACCGCACTTGGGCTGCTTCGCAGAGCACCTCGCCTGGTGATGACCATAGCGCTGACATCTGAAGCAACGGAGAGGATCAGGGATGTACGTTCGTACATCATACCTGTCATACCAACCCAGGTCGATCTTATCAAAGGGTTCGCCTTTGATGGTAATCAACACCTAGCGTGTGGGCGTCTTGTCCCATCTGCGCATCCTCGTGGCCGCGATTACCTGACTGTGGTCCTCGATGGCCTCAGTCATGTATGAGGTCGGGTAATCGTGTACCACGAGTCTGTGCTTCCGGTCCTCTGGGTTGAGCCGCTCCAGGTTCACCGGCTTACCATCAAACGACTTGATCCGATCCAGCTCCTCGACGAGTTCATAAGTGATTGGTAACAGTAGCACGTTACCATCGCCGAGGGGCCGGAGGGACAGAAGCTTGCCGCGGAGGGGGCCTTTCTCCAAAGCTCTCACCACCTCGAAGGCCGTGTCGTACCCCGCCGAGGGTACGACCTTGAAGGTGGGGAGCTTGCCACCCTTAGTACTAGGAGGGCATCTACAACATATACAGGGGCCAGAGAGCGGAACTGGACCTTGGAGAAGTGTGTGCTCATGCTGCGGACAGGCTCCTCATCATAGGAGGGGACTTCAACGCCCACCATGATATTTTGATGTCGCCCCATGGGCCCAATGTCGCTGGGCACCACTTAAGTTACGTACTAGATGAATGCCCTGACATTGCGTTGTTGAATGATGGAAATCCGACGCACGTGCAAGGTGGACGACTTGATCTGACCTTGGCGACGGCCACTCTCCTCCCTAGGGTAACCTGGGAGGTGCATCCTATTGTCACTAGTGATCACTTCGGTGTCTCTGTGCACATACGGGATGCACCACCCATACCAGCTTTATTACCTGTTCCCAGGTGGAAGACAGCTTTGGCAAACTGGCCAGTGTTTGAGAGGTCTGTTGAAGAATGGGCAGCATCCTACGTTTCACCACAGGACGCGGAAACGTTAGAAGCTGACTTTTCTGCAGCCATTCAGGTGGCTGCCAACAGAGCCATCCCAAAGACTCGCCAGTCCCCCAGAGAACATAAGAACAGCTGGTACTATACCCCCGAGGTGAGAGAGGCCAACCATCGGGTGAACATGCTTAGGCGTGTTTTCCGACGGCGCCGAACTCAGACCAATTTGGCCAACTTGCGCGCTGCAGTTCATGACGCTCACGTCATAGCTGCAGATGCCAGAAGAGCTAAAATTCTTGAATGGTGTGAGGACTTTAACGCTCACACCTCCCTAGCAGAGCTGTGGTCTAAGCTCCGTAAGGCTACTGGCAGGACTCAACCACGACGCACTCATCATGCCCCTGATGCTGAGGCACAGCGACTGGTGCAGGAGTTTGTCTCTCGCTCCAGCAGCACCTCACTCCCGCAGTAAGTTCAAGACACACTGCAGGACCTCCAAGGTGTGAGGCGTCATAGTGTTGAGGACATGGTGAGTCGATCGGATGATACTGATGGTAGCTTTACTCTTCAGGAGCTACGGGTCACACACAGGACCAGCTCAGACACGGCACCTGGAGAGGACCTCGTCACCTATTCCATGCTGACCCACCTTGGGCCAGCGGGTGACGAGACACTTCTAAGGGTGATAAACGCGTCTTGGAGAACTGGCAAGCTACCAACAGCCTGGAAGACGGCAATCATAACGCCAATTCCAAAGCCAAAGGAACCTAGTGCCTATCGCCCCATCAGCCTGACAAGCTACATGGGGAAGACAGCGGAGAGGATGGTGCTAAACAGGCTGCTGTGGAAACTGGGCCCATTGCATGAGCATATCCATGCTTACTGTAAGGGCACTGGCACAGGAAACAGTATAGCAACACTCCTCAATGCTGTCAGTGGAACACCGTCCATCGTGGTCTTTTTGGAGTTAGAAAAGGCGTTTGAGCTGGCCAGTCCACTTGTGATATTAGACACCCTTTCTCGCAAGGGCGTAAAAGGCAAGCTGCTTTCTTGGATTGCTGACTATCTCAGTCACCGGTCTGCGAAAGTACGCTTTCAGGGTCATATATCAGAGGCCAGAATGCTGGAGAATGGCACTCCACAGGGGGGGTCCTCAGCTCCACTCTGTTCAATGTGCTTGTCTCCAACATTCTGGAACTACCTCTACCACATGGGTGCAAGATCATCTGCTATACAGATGACATTGCGCTCATAATTACTGGGAAACGGCAGTGCTTCAACAGGGCTCAGCGCTGTTTAAGCGCTGTGGCGACGGAATGTAGCAGGTTAGGGTTAAAGATCTCCCCTACAAAATCGAAGGCCATGGCATTGAAACTCTGGAAAGAAGGGAAGCACCTCACCATCCAGGACCTTAGGCTGGACTGGGTTCACCAGTATCAGTACCTGGGGGTCTGGATTGATGAGAGGCTCACCTTTCAGAAGGAACTAACCTATCTCAAGGAGAGACTGAAGGCAAGAACTACAGTTATGAGAGCAATGACGGGGAAGGCACTGGGTGCCACGCATCGGGTCCTTCGCACATTCTATGTGAACGCAGTCCGCAGTTTGGTGGACTACGCTGCCCCAGCTCTCATAAATGTGGCGACTGCCAAGCTTGAAGACCTGTAGCCTTGCCAAAATGCCGCAGCAAGGATTATCCTGGAAGCTCAACCTTGGACTAAGACCGTTAACCTCCAAATGGAGGCTTCATTGCCTTCATTAACATCACGGGTCAGAAGGCTGGAGGTCGACTTTCTTGCCAAGTTGGTCCAGAGCCCCAGGATAACTGAGCTGAGTCAGAGCCTTGTGACAGCTCTGGGACGGGTGGATACTCTTATCCACTCCGATACCTGGTTATCACAGGCGGCTGGGATCCTGGACTCCTTCAGGCTCACCAGCACTCTCCTTGAGAAGGGTAGGGACTCTCCACACCCAGAGTTCAAGCCCCCACCACCATGGCTGTCGATACCTGCAACCTTCGTTGTCACAAAGCTTCCCAGTAAGAAGTTATGTGATCAGGAAAGAGTACGAGCGCAGGCCCTACAAGGCATTCGCGCACTGTCGTAACCTGGAATGGCGGTCTATTACACGGATGGCTCCGTAGACCCCAACAGGCCTCGCAGTGCGGGGGCTGCTTTCGTGACGGATGGTTTGACCTACGGCAGGAGATTATCTGATCATGCGTCCACTCTCCAAGCTGAGCCCATATCGGTCCAAGGAGTGCTAGAGCATGCTCTAATATCTCGAGCTGGTCCTGTGGTGATCCACACGGATTCACAGTCGCTGTTAGGCAGCTTGGAATCGATACAGCCCAGCGACAATGTACGCCTACTGACCTCCATCCTGGCACTCCTGCTGAAGCTGCATCAGCAAAGCAGGAGTGTTACGCTCAACTGGGTGCCAAGCCACGTAGGTGTCCCAGGTAACGAGCTAGCCGACGCCGCAGCTGAAGCGGCGCGCCAAAGACCCGAAGTCGATGTTGTTGTCCCTCTCAGCAGAAAGCAGTTGCGCATACGCACCAGGGCTCTTAATCAGGTACAACGGTTCCTTCAGCACAGACTGGAGGCAGAGGTGTCAGAGAGGGCGAGGTGGTACAGGGCAGTCAAGGACTACGAGCCCCTTGTACTTCCTCGCTCCACACCTAGAAAAGTGGAAACTCTGCTCTTCCGTCTGCGACTGGAGGACCGTTGTTTCTGGCAGATTAAAAGCAACCCAACACCTGAAGAGAGAAGATGCCGCCACTGTAGCCACCCTGAAGCCACCCTCAAGCACTACCTTCAGCATTGCCCCGCAACTGCATTTCTGAGGAGAGGGCCTCCGACAACATGTGAGGGTCTTGTGCGTCGCCTTTGCCGCTACCTAAGCGCTTACGAACTGCGTCGGCTGGTGGCGTGTCAGCCCCCCCCCCCCTTTAATTCTTTTATATTTTTTAGACTTGTACTCCGTTCATATTAGGAAGGGTGAATTCACCGAGATGTGCATGCGTGTTTCACATAGGCATGCACATCCGGTAAATGTATGGGTGGGCGTGGTCAAACCACGACCACTCATACATTGAATCACCCCCTCTTTTTTCTTACAATTTATTATATGTTACCGTCCACTTAACACCGAACACAGTTTAAGTTGGGAAGGGTGCATTCACCGAGATGTGCATGCGTATTTCATATACGTATGCACATCTTGTGAATGTATGAGTGTGTGTGGTTGGGCCCACACACACTCTTAAGTCAAATCACCCACCAAACGGGCTCACAATCAAAGCCCGTGGGAGCTTAACTCCCGAATTAAACACACACACACACACACACACACACACACACACACACACACACACACACACGCACACACACACACACACACACACACACACACACACACACACATACGTCGCGGTCAGCGAGAGCGCTTTTGGATACCACCGAGTACGGACGTACTACCAACGCTGAAAAAAAAAAAAAAAAAAAAAAAAAAAAAAAAAAAAAACCAGACCGTTATCCGAGCCGAAGTATATCTCCGCTTCTCACTCTGACGGTATATGCCCTCACTAACCCCCTTTTCGACTGTACATTGCCCTTCCGGTCTTAAAACTTGTGCAGTCGACTGGTGGGGGAAGGAACCCCCCTCCCGGTCTCCCGCTCCTACAGCGGACATCCTGTCGCCTAAGTCGTTTATGTACATAATGAACAAGGGACCCAAAACCGAGTCCTGGGGGACCCCACTGGTAACATTGCCCCACCTAGATTTTACTCCATTTATGGTGACCCGCTGTTTTCTGTTACTAATCCAAGCTCTAATCCTTTCTAAGACTTTTCCTCCTATGTCATGGGCTTTGATTTTATTTAGTAGTATCTGGTGTGGCACCTTGTCGAACGCTTTGCTAAAGTCAAGGTAAATAACATCGTAATTATCATTGTTATCTGACGCAGTCGACTGGTGGGGGAGGGAACCCCACTCCCGGTCTCCCGCTCCTACAGCGGACATCCTGTCGCCTAAGTCGTTATGTACATAATGAACAGCAAGGGACCCAAAACCGAGTCCTGGGGGACCCCACTGGTAACATTGCCCCACCTAGATTTTACTCCATTTATGGTGACCCGCTGTTTTCTGTTACTAATCCAAGCTCTAATCCATTCTAACACTTTTCCTCCTATGTCATGGGCTTTGATTTTATTTAGTAGTCTCTGGTGTGGCACCTTGTCGAACGCTTTGCTAAAGTCAAGGTAGATAACATCGTAATTATCATTGTTATCTGACGCCTTATATACTTTAGTGTAAAAGGGTAGAAGATTAGTCACACATGACTTACCCTTGGAGAAACCATGCTGTGAATCACGAATTAAATTATATCTTTCGATGTGTTGTCGGAGTCTATTTACTATTACTGATTAAAGCATTTTTCCTATAACCGATGTCAAACTGATTGGCCTGTAGTTGCATATAGACGATCTATCTTCCTTCTTAAATACAGGAACAACGTTTGCCTGCCTCAAAGCAGTAGGCACAAAATCAGTGTCTACCGATTTATTAAATATTTCAGTTAACTGGTCGCATATTTCAAATTGACACTCCTTTAGCATTCTCGGAAAAAAATCGTCTGGACCCGGGGATTTTGTAGCTTTAATTCTTTCAATCTGCTTGACTACTTCTACTTTACTAATGCTGATATTAGATAGACTACTTTATTCATCCCCTCTGAAAATCGGATCGCAGTCAGGTACTTTATCTAACCTCTCATTAGTAAACACCGATAGCAAATAATTGTTAAACTCCTCACTAATTTTTTCCTCCGATTCTATCATGACATTTTCATCGTTTTTAATTGGTCCTATTCTTTCTTCATTTTTTGTTCTATAGAGATGAATGAAACCCTTTGGGTTGGATCTTGCTTGACTGGCAACCTTATTTTCATAATTATGTTTCGCTGTACGTGTATTCTTTTTAACCAGCTTTGCCATTTCGTTATATCTTGATCTAAGGTGTGTTTCACCGTTTTATATTTTTTACGTAAAGTCCTCTTTTCATTCCGATCTCATGTTTCAATCTGTCCGTCATCCATTTGGGAGTATTACTATTTTTCCGTATTGACTTCATGGGGAATAAATGTATTTTGTGCACTAATAATTAAATCAGTTAGATTGCTATACATTTAATCCAAATCGCTGACCTGTTTGTTGAGGCTTCGCCCCCAAATGACCTTATCCAAGGTATGCATATTACCCTCCGTGACCAGACCCCTGGCCATGACCTGACTCCCGGTCACGCACCGTGACTCGACAATGTCCGAAACGTACGCAACGTCCGCAAACACACACACACACACACACACACACACACACACACACACACACACACACACACACACACACACACACACACACACACACACACACACACACACACACTCACTCACTCACACACTCACTCACACACACACACACACACACACACACATATATATATATATATATATATATATATATATATATATATATATATATATATACATACACATATATATATAAGTATATATATAAACATATACATATATAAACACACACACACACACACACACACACACACACACACACCACAGAATCATGAAAGGCATAGAAATTACTGATAGAGAGAATCTGATAAAATGGGATGACAGAAATACAAGAGGACACGGAAAGAAAATAAAAAAAGACAGCTATAGAAGAGATTTGAAAAAGAACAGCTTTCCTCACAGAGTAATAGACAGTTGGAACAAGTTAGATGAGAAAGTGGTGTGTGCAAAAACAATACATGAATTTAAAAATAATTTAGATAAAATGAGATATGAAGACGGGACCCCACGAGCATAGCTCCCCTTCCCGTAAAATACAACTAGGTAAATACAACTAGGTAAATACACACACACACACACACACACACACACACACACACACACACACACACACACACACACACACACACACACACACACACACACACACACACACACACACACGTCGTACGGAGTGGCAGCGAAGTCTGGACCCCGGTGATGATTTCAAATTTCGAGGATCACAACGACAAGGAAGTACCTATGTTTTATTAATAGGGAAGGGGAAAGCTCGTGGTGTAGTGGGAAGGTGAAGAAAAAGGCGAAGGGGAGGGATTACTGAGGAAAATGGAAAGAAATGAGGAAAAGGAAGATAGGGCCTAGGAACTCAGACGGTATGTAAACAAGAGACGGTCTCACGATAGTGGTGAGGTCGATGTGATTAGTAAAAAAATGTAAAAATTAGAAATATAGATAAGAGCAGCGCAATGGAAGGTGCAGATAACTATTTCCATGGATTTAATGAGGGAGGAAATGACAACCTCACCCGGCTAGTAAATCTAGAGGAGAAACTAAAAGAAATGAATGAAAATTGGGAGGCTAAGTTTAAACAAATAAAGTTAATTACTCAAAGAGTTGATAAGCTGGAAGAACTAAAGAAGGATAATCAAAACCTAATTAAAGAAATAGTAGAATTAAAAAGACAATTAAAAGAAGTAAAGCATGAGAATGAGGAATTGAAGAGGAGTAATAAAGAGAATAAAGAGTCCATAGCAAAAGAGGTAAGTGGTTGGAAAAAAGTACAAGAGAACAACAAAATGGAATTTAGAGTTATAATGGGACAGCAGATGAAAGAACAAACTAAGGATACAGTTGTTAAAGTGATGAGGGGGAAGGAGAATATAGTAAGAGACATAGCGGATAAAAAGAAATGTATAATTATATTAGGGATGGAAGAGAAGTATAATCTAGATAGGACTACAACAATAAAAGAAGGAAAGGAAACAGGGAAACAAATAGAAGAAATATATAGACTAGGGAAATACAATACAGATAAGACCAGACCATTTAAGGTTAAATTCAGGTCACAAACAACAACAGAGAATATCTTAGCAAAAACAGGGAAACTAGCAGACAGTGAACAAAATAAACAAGTATGGATAAAAAGGGAAATAAATAAAGAGGAAAGAGAGGAGGAGAAAACAAAAAGACTAGAAGCTAAGGAAAAAAAAAACGAGAAAAGAACAGAGACAGAAAAAGAGAAATTCTATTGGAGAGTAGTGAATGTGAAAGTGAGGAAATGGTTCATAGAAGAGAAAAATAGAAGGGAAACAGAAAATACAATGGAAGTAGCAGAAAATTAAAAATGTCTTACACAAACATATATGGCTTAATAACAGGCTTCAACGAACTGAATGACTACCTGAAGGAAAAACAGCCGGACATAATGGGAATTGTAGAGACAACATTGAAAGGTCCACTACCACCCAACAGTGTAGGACATGGTGTACATAATTATTGGATTAGAAACAGAGAGGTAAAACAAGAGGGTGGAGTTATGTTCCTGACTAAGAAGATATAAATGCGAGGAATGTCACATATGGAAAGAATAGAGTAGAGATGATTATGATGGAAATGGAAGACAAAGATGGGAAGAGCAGGAAGGTTGTAGTAAATTATGTGCCTCCAAAAACGGCTTCGTGGGAAGAGAAAGAGCACAAAAGTATGTTAGAAGGCAGAAGGATAACACTAAATAAGATAATATGAAGATGAAGGAAGAATAGTTATAATGGGTAACTTTAATTGTGAAGAAATCTGCTGGGAAGAGATGACAGTGAAGGGTGGAGACGACCTATGGGGAAATGTACTACTTGATATGATTATGGAACATACAATGACGCAAAGGATACAGGAGAATACTAGGTATAGAAATGAGGAAGAACCATCGAGACTGGACCTGATAATCACATCAGAACCCGAAATAGTGGACAAGATTGAATATATGACACCAATAAGTAAAAGTGACCACATATTGGTTGAAATGGAACTAAATGAGGAAAAATACACGAAAAAAATGAACAATATAGAAAGGGAAGATTGATGTATGAATTTTTTTTTTTATCAAATAAAGGAATTCTTTCAAAAAGCAGACTGGAAAATAATACACAAGGAGGAAACAACAGTAGAAGAGAAATGGAATATTTTGACAAAAATGTATAAAGAAGGAGTGGAAAAGTATGTACCAAGAAAAAAGCAAGAAAAAGAATATGTAAAGTGCTGGTACAACAAAAGATGTAGGGAGTTACAAGACAAGAGATAAAGCTTGGAATGCAGGAATGAACTAACAGGCAAAATACATAGCCTATTAAACAGTTCATTGAAAGAAGGAAAAGTTCCAGAAGATTGGAAAAAAAGCAAATATAGTACCAATATATAAAGGGGGAAACAAGGTTGACCCTACTAACTATAGACCGGTCTCTCTAACAAGTACGATAACAAAAATTTGTGAAAGAATTATCAAAAGTAGATGGGTAAGGCATTTGGAAGAAAACAACGTACTAAATCCAAGGCAATTTGGATTTAGACAAGGACGATCATGCGTCACAAACTTAATATGTTTCTATTCAAGGCTAATAGATGTGATACAAGAAAGAGATGGATGGGCTGATTGTGCATTTCTAGACCTGAAAAAAGCTTTTGATAAGGTACCACATAAGAAGTTGCTTAAGAAATTAGAAACTGCAGGAGGAATACAAGGCAAACTGCTGAAGTGAATGGAAGACTTCTTGCATGAAAAAAAAAAAAAAAAAGGAGTAGTGATAAGAGACAAACACTCTGATTGGGATGAAGTGATAAGTGGTGTTCCACAAGGAACAGTTCTGGCCCCAATAATGTTTGCTATATATACTAATGATATGGATAAAGGAATTGGAATTTATATGAGTTTCTTTGCGGATGATACAAAATTGTTGAAAAAAGTGAACACTGAATAAGATTGTGAGTCGCTACAGAGTGATCTCAATAAAGTATGGGAATGGAGTTGGAAGTGGGGAGATGGAATTCAATATTAAGAAGTGTAGTATAATGGAATTTGGAAAAAGAAAAAGAATAGTGAGATCATATAAATTGGGAGAAGAAGAAATAAAAAAAAGTACAAAATGAGAAGGACCTGGGAGTCATTATTATGAATAATATGTCACCTGAGAAACATATAAACAAAATTTTTGGAGAAACTTATAATTTGATAAGAACAATCAAAGTGGCATTTATATACCTGGATGAAGAAATGGTGAAGAAAATACTAGTCACTTTGATAAAACTAAGATTGGAATATGCAGCGACGACGTGGTCACCAAGTACAAAAAATGTATAACAAAACTTGAAAGAATACAAAGAGCAATTACGAAATTGGCACCAAGACTCTCAGAACTATCACATGAAGAGAGACTAACAAAACTTGAGCTACAGACATTAAAGCAAAGAAGAGAGAGAGGAGACTTGATAACTATTTATAGAATTATGAAAGGCATAGAAATTATTGATAGAGAGGATCTAATGAAATGGGATAGTAGAAATACAATAGGACACGGAAAGAGAATCAAGAAAGACAGTTATAGAAGATCTGAAAAAGAATAGCTTTCCCCACGGAGTAATAGACATTTGGAACAAGTTAGATGAGCAAGTGGTGTGTGCAAAAATAATAAAATGAGATATGAAGACGGGACATCACGAGCACAGCTCCCCTTCCCGTAAAATACAACTAGGTAAATACACCCACACCCACCCACACACACACACACACACACACACACACACACACACACACACACACACACACACACACACACACACACACACGTGTATGTATATATATATATATATATATATATATATATGTGTGTGTGTGTATTTACCTAGTTGTATTTACCTAGTTGTATTTTACGGGAAGGGGAGCTATGCTCGTGGGGTCCCGTCTTCATATCTCATTTTATCTAAACTATTTTTAAATTCATGTATTGTTTTTGCACACACCACTTTCTCATCTAACTTGTTCCAACTGTCTATTACTCTGTGAGGAAAGCTGTTCTTTTTCAAATCTCTTCTATAGCTGTCTTTTTTTATTTTCTTTCCGTGTCCTCTAGTATTTCTGTCATCCCATTTTATCAGATTCTCTCTGTCAGTAATTTCTAAGCCTTTCATGATTCTGTAAATAGCTATCAAATCTCCTCTCTCTCTTCTTTGCTCTAGTGTCTGTAGTTCAAGTTTTTCTAGTCTCTCTTCATATGATAGTTTTGAGAGTGTTGGTGCCAATTTTGTAATTGCTCTTTGTATTCTTTCAAGTTTTTTTTATACATTTTTTTTTTACTTGGTGACCATATCGTTGCTGCATATTCCAATCTTGGTCTTATCAGGGTGATTAGGATTTTCTTCACCATTTCTTCATCCAGGTATGTAAATGCAACTTTGATTGTTCTTATTAGATTATAAGTTTCTCCAAAAATCTTATTTATATGTTTCTCAGGTGACATATTATTCATAACAATGACTCCCAGGTCCTTCTCATTTTCTACTTCTTTTATTCCTTCTTCTCCCAATTTATATGCTCCTGTTATTCTGTTTTTGCTTTTTCCAAATTCCATTATACTGCACTTTTTTGTATTGAACTCCATCTCCCATTTCCTACTCCATTCTTGTACCTTATTTAGATCTCTCTGTAGTGATTCACAATCTTCTTCAGTTTTCACTCTTTTCAGTAGTTTTGCATCATCTGCAAAGAAGCTCATATAGCTTTCTATTCCTTCATCCATATCATTAATATATATAGCAAACATTATTGGGGCCAGAACTGTTCCCTGCGGAACACCGCTTATTACTTCATCCCATTTTGAGTGTTGGTTTCTTATCACTACTCTAATTTTTCTTTCTTGCAAAAAGTCCTCCATCCAATTTAGTAGTTTGCCCTGTATTCCTCCTTCAGTTTCTAATTTCTTAAGCAACTTCTTATGTGGTACTTTGTCAAAAGCTTTCTTTAGATCTAAAAATGCACAGTCCGCCCATCCATCTCTTTCTTGTATTATATCTATTAGCCTTGAATAGAAACATATTAAATTGGTGACGCATGATCGTCCTTGTCTGAATCCAAATTGCCTTGGATTTAACACTTTGTTTTTTTCTAAATATTTTACCCATCTACTTTTGATAATTCTTTCACAAAGTTTTGCTATTGTACTTGTTAGAGAGACTGGTCTATAGTTGGTAGGTTCTTCTTTATTTCCTCCTTTGTATATAGGTACTATATTTGCTTTTTTCCAATCTTCTGGAACTTTTCCTTCTTTCAAAGAACTATTTAGTATGCTATGTATTTTGTCTGCCAATTCATTCCTGCATTCTTTTAGTATCCAGTTTGCTATTTCATCTGGTCCATGCGATTTTCTGACATCAAGATTACTCAAGTGTGCTAATATTTCATTCTTTGTTACTTCTATTTCTTCCATAGGGGGGACTTTCTCTTTCCATTCGTTCTCTTCAGGTTGTATGTTCTCCCTTGTAAACACTGATTTAAAATGTTTGTTCATAATTTCCGCCATTTCTATTTCCTCAGTGTATTCAACTCCCTCCTGTCTTAATTTCTCCAAGTCTTGTTTGTTTTTCAGTTTATTGTTTACAAATCTGTAGAATAGTTTTGGTTGATCTTTACACTTTTCTATGATATCTTTTTCATATTTTCTCTTTTCCTCTCTGCACATTTGTACATATTCGTTTCTATAGCAGGTATATATTTTCCATTTTTCAGGTCTTCTGTCTTTTTTCCATCTGGTCCAGGCTTTGTCTCTTTTGTCTTTTAACTCCCTACAGCTTTTGTTGTACCAGCATTTTACATATTCTTTTTCTTGTTTTTGTCTTGGGACATACTTTTCCACTCCTTTTTTGTAAATTTTTGTCAAAATATTCCATTTCTCTTCTACTGTTGTTTCTTCTTTGTATATTTCTTCCCAGTTTTCCTTTTGAAAGAATTCTCTTATTTTATCAAAGTTTGTTTTTTCATACATCATTCTTCCTTTTCTGTATTGTTCATTTCTTTTCATATATTTTTCTTCATTAAGTTCCAGTTCAATCAATATGTGGTCACTTTTACTTATTGGTGTTTTATATTCAATTTTGTCCACTATTCTAGGTTCGGATGTAATTACTAGGTCTAGTTTCGATAGCTCTTCTTCATTTCTATACCTAGTGTTCTCCTGTATCCATTGTGTCATTGTATGGTCAGTAACCATCTCAAGTAGAGCGTTTCCCCATGAGCCGTCTCCACCCTTTACTGTCATTTCTTCCCAGCAGATTTCTTTGCAATTAAAGTCGCCCATCATAACTATTTTTCCTCCCTCTTCCATTATCTTGTTTAATGTTATCTTTGTGTCCTCTAACATACTTTTATGTTCACTCTCTTCCCATGAGGCTGTTTTTGGGGGCACATAATTTATCACAAACTTTCTGTTCTTCTTATCTCTGTCTTCTACTTCCATCATTATCATCTCCACTGTATTCTTTCTATATGTGACACCCTTCACGTTTATATCCTTCTTAGTCAGGAACATAACTCCACCCCCTTCCTTTTTCACTCTGTTTCTAATCCAATGATTATATGCATCATGTCCTACACTGTTGGGTGGTAGTGGACCTTTAAATTTTGTTTCTACAATTCCCATTATGTCTGGTTCTTTTTCTTTCAAATAATCATTCAGTTCATTCAATCCTGTTATTAATCCATCTATATTTGTGTAAGACACTCTTAGTTTTCTGTCACTTCCATTGTGTTCTCTGTTTCCCTTTTGTTTTTCTCTTGTATGTCGACTTTCTTTAGTTTCATATTCACTACTCTCCAATAGAATCTCTCTTTTTCTGACTCCGTTCTTATCTCGTTTTTTTCCTTTGCTTCAAGTCTTTTCTGTTTTTCTTCCTCTCTTTCCTCTTTATTCATTTCCCTTTTTATCCATACCTTTTTATATTGTTCACTTGTTGCTAGTTTCCCTGTTTTGGATAAGATATTCTCAGCCGTAGTTTGTGACCTGAATTTAATCTTGATTGGTCTGGTCTTGTCTGTACTATATTTCCCTAGCCTGAATTTCTCTTCGATTTGTTTCATTATTTCTGGTTCATCTTCCTGAACTAATTCTAGTAAATTTTTTACTTTTTCATTTTCCTCTTTGATTCTTGTGGTTCTATCTGGGTTATGTTTCTCTTCCATTCCTAATATAATTATACATTTCTTTTTGTCTGCTAAGTCTCTTACTATATTCTCCTTCTGTCTCATCACTTTAATAACTGAGTTTTCAGTTTGTTCATTCATTTGCTGTCTGATTATGTCAGTGAATGCAACTTTGCTATTTTCTTGATTTTTTTTCCAACCTCCTTGTTCTCCTTATTATTCTCCTTTAAGACTTTATTCTCATCTTTTACTTCTTTTAACTGTTTTTTTAATTCTTCAATATCCTTAGTTAAGTTTTTGTTCGCCTTCTCTAGTTCTTCCAATTTTTCAACTCTTCGTATAATATTGTCAACATGACCGAACCTACGCTCCAAGTCCTCGATTATCTTATCGACCTTCTCTTCTAGTCTTGTGAGTCGGGGGGGGGGGGTTGTGTCCCCCCCACCCTCTTTAAATCCCTGGAGAATATTCTCATCACTTTCTACTGTATTGCTCTTATCTATACTTCTAATCTTTACATTTTTATTAGACATTTCATCGTCATCGGGAGGCCTTTTGTTTACCTTTCGCCTGTCTGCCTGGGCCAAGTCTACTCCTTCCTCATTTCCTTCCATTTCCCTCCGTAATCCCTCCCCCCTTTCCTCTTTCCCTACTTTCCTACTACTTCACGATTTCCCCCCCACCCTGTAAATACAATAGGCACTTCTCTTTGCGTTGGGATCCACAAACTTCAATTCTCTTCAGAACGTCTTCTAAGCCGTCCATTCGTTGAAGTGTGTGTGTGTGTGTGTGTGTGTGTGTGTGTGTGTGTGTGTGTGTGTGTGTGTGTTTACCTAGTTGTATTTACCTAGTTGTATTTTACGGGAAGGGGAGCTATGCTCGTGGTGTCCTGTCTTCAATTCTCATTTTATCTAAACTATTTTTAACTTCATGTGTTGTTTTTGCACACACCACTTTCTCATCTAACTTGTTCCAACTGTCTATTACTCTGTGAGGAAAGCTGTTCTTTTTCAAATCTCTTCTATAGCTGTCTTTTTTTATTTTCTTTCCGTGTCCTCTTGTATTTCTATCATCCCATTTTATCAGATTCTCGCTATCAATAATTTCTATGTCCTTCATGATTCTGTAAATAGCTATCAAATCTCCTCTCTCTTCTTTGCTCTAGTGTCTGTAGTTCAAGTTTTGCTAGTCTCTCTTCATATGATAGTTTTGAGAGTGTTGGTGCCAATTTTGTAATTGCTCTTTGTATTCTTTCAAAAAAAAATTATACATTTTTTTTGTACTTGGTGACCACATCGTTGCTGCATATTCCAATCTTGGTCTTATCAGAGTGATTAGAATTTTCTTCACCATTTCTTCATCCAGGTATGTAAATGCCACTTTGATTGTTCTGATCAAATTATAAGTTTCTCCAAAAATCTTATGTGTGTGTGTGTGTGTGTTTGTGTGTGTGTCTGCACACAAATAGACACACACACACACACACACACTAAAGGAAATATCAGAACATTTATCAAGGCTGGATGTCAGAAAATCACATGGCCCGGACGGTATTGCAAATTGGATTCTAAAGGAGTGCAAAGAAGAACTAACAGACAAAATACACATCTTAATAAACAGCTCACTCAAAGAAGGAAAGATACCCGAGGACTGGAAAAACGCTAACATTGTACCAATACACAAAGGAGGAAACAAAGAAGAACCCACCAACTATAGGCCAGTATCACTAACAAGCACCATAGCCAAAATTTGTGAGAAAATAATCAAGAATAGATGGGTAAAACATCTGGAAGACAATGACATATTAAACCCAAGACAATTCGGATTCAGACAAGGAAGATCATGCTCCACAAACTTAATATGCTTTTACTCAAGACTAATAGACATAGTGCAAGAAAGAAATGGATGGGCTGATTGTGCATTCCTAGACTTGCAAAAAGCCTTTGACAAAGTACCACACAGAAAACTACTAAAAAAACTGGAACACATAGGAGGAATACAGGGAAACCTACTAAAATGGATAGAGGACTTTCTGACTGGTAGAAAGATGAGAGTAGTGCTCAGAGAAAAATATTCAGATTGGAAAGAGGTGATCAGTGGAGTACCGCAAGGATCTGTGCTGGCACCAATAATGTTTGCTATCTATATGAATGACATGGATGAGGATGTGAACTGCTACATGAGCTTCTTTGCCGATGACGCCAAACTGCTAAGGAAAATAGAAACTGATGAGGACTGTGAAGCACTGCAAGAAGACCTAAATAGGGTATGGAACTGGAGTCAGAAATGGGAAGTGGACTTTAATACTAAGAAGTGTAGCATAATGGAGTTTGGAAAAAGCAAAAACAGAATATCAGGAAAATATACAATTGGAACCAAAGAAGTAAAGAAAGTAGGATCCGAAAAAGATTTGGGAGTAATTATCACGAACGACTTGTCCTATGATATACAGATTAACAAAATTGTCGGGGAGACTTACAACTTGCTAAGATCAATAAAAGTGGCGTTTACATACTTGGACGAAGACATGATGAAAAAAATATTGGTTACATTGATAAGGCCTAGATTAGAGTATGCAGCGACATTGTGGTCCCCCAGTACCAAAAAGAATATAAAGAAAATAGAAAGAATCCAAAGAGCAGCTACAAAAATGGCACCTGCACTTGCAAACCTATCATACGAAGAGAGATTGGCTAAACTGGAGTTACCGACACTGGAGCAAAGAAGAGAGAGAGGTGACCTATTGACCATCTACAGAATCATGAAAGGCACAGAGGTACTCGATAGTGAGAACTTACTTAACTGGGACAAAAGAAACACAAGAGGACATGGAAAGAAAATAAAAAAACATAGCTATAGAAGAGAACTGAAGAAAAACAGTTTTCCTCATAGAGTTTTGGACACTTGGAACAAACTGGACAATGGAATAGTATGCGCAAAAACCATTCATGAGTTTAAAAACAAACTAGACACTGCAAGATACAAAGGCGGGACATCACGAGCATAGCTCCCCTTCCCGCAAAATACAACTAGGTAAATACTAGGTAAATACACACACACACACACACACACACACACACACACACACACACACACACACACACACACACACACACACACACACACACACACACACGACAGTCGTGATAACGAAGTTTGGAACTCCAGGAAAAAATTAAAATTTCGTGGATCTCAACAAGATACTATCTTTGTTGTATTAGTAAGGAAGGGGAAAGATCGTGGTGTAGTGGGAAGGTGAAAAAAAGGAGAAAGGGTGGGATTACTGAGAAAATGGAAGGAAATGTGGAAGGGGACGAACGGGCCCGGAAGTCAGAAGGAATGTCACCAACAGATGCGCAGAAGATAGAGGTGAATTCGAAGATGTTAGTAAAAATGTAAAAATCAGAAATATAGATAAGAGCAGCTTAATGGAAGGTGAAGGTAATTATTTTCATGTGTTTAATGAGGGACGAGATGATAACCTCCCCTGATTAGAAAGTCTAGAGGAAAAACTAGAGAATATGAACAAACAATGGGAGGTTAGGTTCAGTCAACTTACACGGATTACACAAAGATGATAAATTGGAAAAGAGCAAATATAGTACCAGTATATAAAGGGGGAAACAAGGAAGACTAGCATGTCTAGAGGAAAAACTAGAGAATATGAACAAACAATTGGAGGTTAGCTTCAGTCAACTTACACGGATTACACAAAGAGTTGATAAATTGTAATAACTAAAGAAGGAGAATCAAAACCTAAATAAGGAAATAGAAGAATTAAAAAGACAGTTAAAAGAAGTAAAGGATGAGAATGAAGAATTAAAGAATAATAATAAAGGGAATAAAGAGTCCGTACCAAAAGAGGTACAGGGTTGGAGAAAACTCCAAAAGAACAACAAAATTAAATTTAGAGATATAGTGAAACAACAGATGAAAGAACAAACTAAGTACAAAGTTATTAAAGCAATGAGGAGAAGGAGAATATAGTAAGAGACTTAGCGGATAAAAAAAAATGTATAATTATATCAGTGATGAAAGAGAAGCATAATCCAAATAGGACTACCAAGAGTAAAAGAGGAGAAGGAAAAGGTAAACAAGATATTAGAAGTAGTTCAAGAGAATGAACAAGAAACAGGGAAAGAAATTGAAGAATATATATAGAATAGGGAATTACAATACAGATAAGACCAGACCAATTAAGATCAAATTCAGGTCGCAAACGACAGCAGAGAATATCTTGACAAAAACGGGGAAACTAGCAAAAAGTGATCAGTATAAACAGGTATGGATAAAAAGAAATACGAATAAAGAGGAAAGAGAGGAAGAGAAAATAAAAAGACTAGAAGCTAAGAAAAAAAAAACAACAACAACGAGAAAAGACCAGTCAGACAGAGAGAAATTGTATTGGAGAGTAGTGGATATGAAAGTGAGGAAATGGTTCATAGAAGAGAAAAATAGAAGGGAAACAGAAAACACGATGGAAGTAGCAGAAAATTAAAAATGTCTTACACAAATATAGATGGGTTAATAACAGGCTTGAACGAACTGAATGATTACCTGAAGGAAAAATAACCGGATATAATGGGAATTGTAGAGACAAAATTGAAAGGTCCACTACCACCCAACAGTATAGGACATGGTGCATATAATTGTTGGATTAGAAACAGAGAGGTAAAACAAGGGGTTGGAGTTATGTTCCTGACTAAGAAGGATATAAATGTGAGGAATGTCACATATGGAAAGAATAGAGATGATTATGATGGAAGTGGAGGACAGGGATGGGAAGAGCAGAAATTTTGTGGTAAATTATGTGTCTCCTAAAACGGCCTCATGGGAATAGAGTGAACACAAAAATATGTTAGAGGACACCAGGAACACACTAAATAAGATAATTGAGGATAGAGGAAGAATAGTTATAATGGGTGACTTAAATTGTGAAGAAATCTGCTGGGAAGAGATGACAGTGAAGGGTGGAGACAACCTATGGGGAAATGTACTACTTGATATGATTATAGAACATGCAATGACGCAAAGGATACAAGCGAATACCAGGTATAGAAATGAGGAAGATCCATCGAGACTGGACCTAATAATCACATCAGAACCCGAAATAGTGGACAAGATTGAATCTAAGGCACCAATAAGTAAAAGTGACCACATATTGGTTGAAATGGAACTAAATGAGGAAAAATACATAGAAAAAAATTACGAACAATATAGAAAGGGAAAATTTATGTATGGAATTTTGTTTTTGATAAAACAAGAGAATTCTCTCAAAAAGCAGAATGGGAAAGGAGGAAACATTAGTGGAAGAGAAATGGAATATTTTGATAAAAATTTATAAAGGAGTGGAAAAGTATGTTCCAAGACAAAAACAAGAAAAAGGATATGCAAAGTGTTGGTACAACAAAAGATGTAGGGAGTTAAAAGACGAAAGGGATAAAGCTTGGATAAAATGGAAAAAAGACAAAAGACCTGAAAAATGGAAAGCTGTTCATACAGAACTTGAACGTGTTAGACAGGTGTTAACGAATAATGGCTTCTCTTGTAACACCATAGAAGATGTCATTAGGAAGAATATGGAAGAGTTTTACACCCGAGTCAAGACCACTGCTGACAACGCGGAGAAAACCCTAATGATTTACCATAAATTAGATTTTGGTACTGCTTACAGACAGGAAGCCGATACCCTCCGTGGGATTATCTCTAGAGGTGTTTCATCTCAGGAGCCCTAAGAAAGGGTCTTACTGAAAGTCTTCTGCACTCCCAACCTGATTGCCTCCTTTGTTATGAAAAGCAGCACCGTCCCCGAGTGTCCAAAGGAATTTAAAACCGGCGTAGTATATAAATCTAAATATTCTGAAGGGGTATGCAAGCCCCTCGATGTTAGCTACGTCGGCCATACCCTCACGACCTTAAGAAGACGACTGCAAGCTCACCGTAACAACGGAGCCATCCACCAACATTTTGTCGATGCCCACGATAAAAAGCCGCCCCTAGTAGATCTCATAAGAGATACAACAATCATCCACCATGATAACAATTATGGAAGTTTAGTAGTAGCTGAGGCAGTGAGCATCGCTTTACAAAAGCCTATCTTAAATGTACAGATATCATCTGATTATGTCCTCCCCTCCAATAGAAAATACAGACCGTCACCACGGGACAAAAACCCACATGGGGATTGTATCTAGACTACCGGGACGTAATCCTACATCGGGAAGTTGTCCCGGTTACCCTTTCCGTTTCGGTAGGGTAGACAGATTCCCACCTTACAAGTGACCTCTCCCTGCCGTTTTTACTAGGCCTTCTATACCCATGTTTGTCTTCATGTATTGTATTTCCCTGAAGATGACCATTGGTAATGGTTGAAACAGCTGTCGGTAAAATGAATCAACATTCTGAAGTCTTTTACTATTTCCTACAGAGTTTGAATTATGAAGAAAAAAGGAAATACAGAGAGTTAGAGAAATATTCTCTTAAAATCATTGACGCCACTTCTGCTTTAGCATTAAAATATATATATATATATATATATATATATATATATGTATATATATATATGTATATATATGTATATATAATATATATATATATATATGTAAACACACACACACACACACACACTTCAACGAATGGACGGCTTAGAAGACGTTCTGAAGAAAAGTGAAGTCTGTGGATCCCAACGCAAAGAGAAGTGCCTAGTGTTTTTGCAGGGTGGGGGGGAAATTGCTCGTGGAGTAGTGGGAACGTAGGGAAAGAGGAAAAGGGGAGGGATTACTGAGGGAAATGGAAGGAAATGAGGAGGGAGTAGACTTTGACCAGCCAGACAAGCGGAAGGTAAACAAAAGACTTAGCGAGGATCAAATGTCTAATAAAAATGTAAAGATTAGAAGTATAGAGAGGAGCAATACAGAAGAAAGTGACGAGAATATGTTCCAGGGATTTAAAGAGGGTGGGGGGGACACAACCCCCCCCCCCCCCGACTGATAAGACTAGAGGAGAGAGTTGATAAGGTGATCGAGGACTTGGAGCGTAAGTTAGGTAACGTAGACTCCATTTTTCAAAGAATTGAAAGGTTGGAACAACTAGAGAAGGCTAACAGAAACTTAACTGAAGAAATAGAGGACCTAAAAAGACAGTTAGGAAATGTAAAGGAGGAGAATGAGAAATTGAAGAAGAATAGTAATGAAAACAGAGAGAAACTAGCTACAGAAGCTAAAAATTGGAGAATAACTCAAGAAGGTAATAAGGTTTCATTCACTGACATAGTCAAACAGCAATTGAAAGAACATAATGAAGACTCAGTTATTAAAGTGATGAGACAGAAGGAGAATATAGTAAGAGAATTAGCTGACAAAAAGAAATGTATAATTATATTAGGAATGGAAGAGAAACATAACCCAGATAGAACTGCAAGAATCAAGGAGGAAAATGAAAGAGTAAGCAGTTTATTAAAATTAGTCCAGGAAGATGAACCAGAAATTATAAAGGAAATTGAGGACAAATTCAGACTCGGAAAATATAGTACAGATAAGACCAGACCAATTAAGATTAAATTCAGGTCACAAACAACAGCAGAGAAAATTCTATCCAAGACAGGGAAACTAGCAACAAATGATCAATATAAAAAGGTATGGATAAAAAGAGAAATGAATAAGGAGGAAAGAGAGGCAGAAAAGCAGAAAAGAATTGAAGCTAAGGCAAAAAACGAGGAAAGAACGGAGTCAGAGAAAGAGAGATTCTATTGGAGAGTAGTGAACATGAAAATAAAGCAGTTCGACATACTAAAGAAAAACATAAGGGAAACAGAGAATACAATGGAAGTGGCAGAAAACTAAGAGTGTCTTACACAAATATAGATGGATTGATAACAGGATTGAATGAACTGAATGATTATTTGAAAGAAAAAGAACCGGACATAATGGGAATTGTAGAAACAAAATTAAAAGGCCCACTACCACCCAACAGTGTAGGACATGATACATACAATTATTGGATTAGAAACAGAGAGAAAAAACAAGGGGGTGGAGTTATGTTCCTGACTAAGAAGGATATAAACGTGAAAGGTGTCATATATGGAAAGAATACAGTAGAGATGATTATGATAGAAGTGGAAGACCGAGATAAGAAGAGCAGAAAATTTGTGATCAATTATGTGCCTCCGAAAACAGCCTCATGGGAGGAGAGGGAACATAAAAGTATGTTAGAGGACACAAAGATAGCATTAACTAAAATAATGGAAGACGGAGGAAGAATAGTTATGATGGGCGACTTTAATTGCAAAGAAATCTGCTGGGAAGAAATGACAGTAAAGAGTGGTGATGACTCATGGGGAAATGCTCTACTTGAGATGATTACTGACCATTCAATGACACAATGGATACAAGAGAACACTAGGTATAGAAATGAAGAAGAACCATCGAGGCTAGACTTAATAATTACATCTGAACCTAGAATAGTGGACAAGATTGAATATAAAACACCAATAGGTAAAAGTGACCACATATTGATTGAACTGGAACTTAATGAAGAAAAATATATGAAAAGAAATGAACAATATAGAAAAGGAAGAATGATGTATGAAAAAAACAAACTTTGATAAAATAAGAGAATTCTTCCAACAAGAAAACTGGGAAGAAATATACAAAGAAGAAACAACAGTGGAAGAGAAATGGAATATTTTGACAAAAATTTACAAAAAAGGAGTGGAAAAGTATGTCCCAAGACAAAAACAAGAAAAAGAATATGTAAAATGCTGGTACAACAAAAGTTGTAGGGAGTTAAAGGACAAAAGAGACAAAGCCTGGAACAGATGGAAAAAAGACAGAAGACCTGAAAAATGGAAAATATATACTGGTTATAGAAATGAATATGTACAAAAGTGCAGAGAGGAAAAAAGAAAATATGAAAAAGATGTTATAGAAAAGTGTAAAGATCAACCAAAACTATTCTACAGATTTGTAAACAATAAACTGAAAAACAAACAAGACTTAGAGAAATTAAGACAAGGAGGAGTTGAATACACTGAGGAAATGGAAATGGCAGAAATTATGAACAAACATTTTAAATCAGTGTTTACAAGGGAAAATATACAACCTGAAGAGATTGAGTGGAAGGAAAAAGTCCCCCCTATGGAAGAAATAGAAGTAACAAAGAATGAAATATTGACACACTTGGGTAATTTTGATGTCAGAAAATCGCATGGGCCAGATGAAATAGCAAACTGGATTCTGAAAGAATGCAGGAATGAACTGGCAGACAAAATACATAGCATAATAAGCAGTTCCTTAAAAGAAGGAAAAGTTCCAGAAGATTGGAAAAAAGCAAATATAGTACCTATATATAAAGGAGGAAATAAAGAAGAACCTACCAACTATAGACCAGTCTCTCTAACAAGTACAATAGCAAAAATTTGTGAAAGAATTATCAAAAGTAGATGGGTAAAATACTTGGAAAAAAACAACGTACTAAATCCAAGGCAATTTGGATTCAGACAAGGACGATCATGCGTCACCAATTTAATATGCTTCTATTCAAGGCTAATAGATATAATACAAGAAAGAGATGGATGGGCTGATTGTGCATTTCTAGACCTAAAAAAAGCTTTTGACAAAGTACCACATAAGAAGTTGCTTAAGAAATTAGAATATGAAGGAGGAATACAAGGTAAATTGCTAAATTGGATGGAAGACTTTTTGCAAGAAAGAAAAATGAGAGTAGTGATAAGAGATCAGCACTCAAAATGGAATGAAGTAATAAGCGGTGTCCCGCAGGGAACAGTTCTGGCCCCAATAATGTTTGCTATATATATTAATGATATGGATGAAGGAATTGAAAGCTATATGAGCTTCTTTGCAGATGATGCAAAATTACTGAAAAGAGTGAAAACTGAAGAAGATTGTGAATCACTACAGAGAGATCTAAATAAAGTACAAGAATGGAGTAGGAAGTGGGAGATGGAGTTCAATACAAAAAAGTGTAGTATAATGGAATTTGGAAAAAGCAAAAACAGAATAACAGGATCATATAATTTGGGAAAAGAAGGAATAAAAAAAGTAGAAAATGAGAAAGACCTGGGAGTCATTGTTATGAATAATATGTCACCTGAGAAACATATAAATAAGATTTTTGGAGAAACTTATAATTTAATAAGAACAATCAAAGTGGCATTTACATACCTGGATGAAGAAATGGTGAGGAAAATCCTAATCACCCTGATAAGACCAAGATTGGAATATGCAGCAACGATATGGTCACCAAGTACAAAAAAATGTATAAAAAAACTTGAAAGAATACAAAGAGCAATTACAAAACTGGCACCAACACTCTCAAAACTATCATATGAAGAGAGACTACAAAAACTTAAACTACAGACACTAGAGCAAAGAAGAGAGAGAGGAGATTTGATAGCTATTTACAGAATCATGAAAGGCATAGAAATTACTGATAGAGAGAATCTGATAAAATGGGATGACAGAAATACAAGAGGACACGGAAAGAAAATAAAAAAAGACAGCTATAGAAGAGATTTTAAAAAGAACAGCTTTCCTCACAGAGCAATAGACAGTTGGAACAAGTTAGATGAGAAAGTGGTGTGTGCAAAAACAATACATGAATTTAAAAATAGTTTAGATAAAATGAGATATGAAGACGGGACCCCACGAGCATAGCTCCCCTTCCCGTAAAATACAACTAGGTAAATACAACTAGGTAAATACACACACACACACAAAACAGACTTTACAAAACTAAAGACATTCTTCCGGAATGCAAACTGGGAAATATTTTACAGGGAAGAAACAGCAGTGGAAGAGAAATGGAATATATTGATGGAAAACTACAATGAAGGGGTAAACAGGCATGTACCAAGACAAAAGCGAGAGAGAGAGTACATTAAATGTTGGTTCAACAAAAGATGCAGTGAGGCAAAAGACAGAAGGGACAAAGCTTGGAAAAAGTGGAGAAAAGACAAAAAACAAAGCAAATGGCAAATTTATGTTAACTATAGAAATGAGTATGTTAATGTGAGAAGAGAGGAGAAAAGGAACCATGAGAAGGATATTATAGACAAATGCAAAGAGCAACCCAAACTATTCTATCGGTATGTGAATGGTAAACTTAAAAACAAACAGGAATTGGTGAAACTATGCCAAGGAAACATAGAATACACAGAAGATTTAGAGATGGCCGAAGTCATGAACAATCACTTTAAATCTGTTTTCACCAGAGAGAAAATACCGAATTGTGACATAGACAAAAACAAGAAATCTCCCCTCATGAATGAGTTTACAGCATCACTAAAGGAAATATCAGAACATTTATCAAGGCTGGATGTCAGAAAATCACATGGCCCGGACGGTATTGCAAATTGGATTCTAAAGGAGTGCAAAGAAGAACTAACAGACAAAATACACATCTTAATAAACAGCTCACTCAAAGAAGGAAAGATACCCGAGGACTGGAAAAACGCTAACATTGTACCAATACACAAAGGAGGAAACAAAGAAGAACCCACCAACTATAGGCCAGTATCACTAACAAGCACCATTGCCAAAATTTGTGAGAAAATAATCAAGAATAGATGGGTAAAACATCTGGAAGACAATGACATATTAAACCCAAGACAATTCGGATTCAGACAAGGAAGATCATGCTCCACAAACTTAATATGCTTTTACTCAAGACTAATAGACATAGTGCAAGAAAGAAATGGATGGGCTGATTGTGCATTCCTAGACTTGCAAAAAGCCTTTGACAAAGTACCACACAGAAAACTACTAAAAAAACTGGAACACATAGGAGGAATACAGGGAAACCTACTAAAATGGATAGAGGACTTTCTGACTGGTAGAAAGATGAGAGTAGTGCTCAGAGAAAAATATTCAGACTGGAAAGAGGTGATCAGTGGAGTACCGCAAGGATCTGTGCTGGCACCAATAAAAACTTAAACTACAGACACTAGAGCAAAGAAGAGAGAGAGGAGATTTGATAGCTATTTACAGAATCATGAAAGGCATAGAAATTACTGATAGAGAGAATCTGATAAAATGGGATGACAGAAATACAAGAGGACACGGAAAGAAAATAAAAAAAGACAGCTATAGAAGAGATTTTAAAAAGAACAGCTTTCCTCACAGAGCAATAGACAGTTGGAACAAGTTAGATGAGAAAGTGGTGTGTGCAAAAACAATACATGAATTTAAAAATAGTTTAGATAAAATGAGATATGAAGACGGGACCCCACGAGCATAGCTCCCCTTCCCGTAAAATACAACTAGGTAAATACAACTAGGTAAATACACACACACACACAAAACAGACTTTACAAAACTAAAGACATTCTTCCGGAATGCAAACTGGGAAATATTTTACAGGGAAGAAACAGCAGTGGAAGAGAAATGGAATATATTGATGGAAAACTACAATGAAGGGGTAAACAGGCATGTACCAAGACAAAAGCGAGAGAGAG
>NW_027467714.1:2105000-2107500 GCF_046742065.1 Oratosquilla oratoria
GAAATGAGGATATCAGAGATGAACTGGACATCGAATCAATATTAGAATTTGTGGAAGGAAGTAAACTGAGATGGTATGGACACATCATGAGGATGAGTCAAGAAAGGTACCCTGCTAAATATTATCGATGGAATCCAAGAGGGAAGAGGCCAGTAGGAAGACTCAGAAAGAGATGGAGAGATGGAGTGAGGGAAGCAATTGAAGCGAGAGGATCAACAATAGAGAGTGTGGAAGAAGAGGAACTTTACGAGGATCGTATCTGGTGGAGAAGTTTCGTGAGGCATCAAAACTGACAGGGCCCTACCTGGTGTATGGTAAAGAAAGGTAAAGAAAAGATATATATATATATATATATATATATATATATATGTACATATATATATATATATATATATATATATATATATATATATACATGTATATATATTGTCATGGGTTGCTTGCTTGGTGTGGCCTGAGTTAACGTAATGAGTGGAACTTCAGTCGAATCTAGGGGGTAAGTCGAGTTTCAGTTTAGAAGCAAACCCGCAACAATAACGTGGGACGTATAGGTAAAATACGTTCCGAGGAAAAGCTCTATTTGAGACTGAATGTAAGTAGGAATTATAAGGATTATGGTTGAGGTAAGATAGACGTCTGCACGTAACTTAACTAATTGTATTTACAAAAAAAAAAAAAAAAAAAATTACTGATCATTTAAGTACACTCAACGTACACTGGGACATTTAACATAGACAAATACTTACAAGACAAATAAAAGTTCAATACATAGAAAACACACAACATAAAGATATACAAGTCCAAGAATGGCCTACTAAAATACTTGCGAACAAAACAGCAATGCACCAATATACAGCGTCGAAGAGGTGAGACCTAGGGTTGTGTGAAAGTGTGAGAGAGGGTGGACAACCGGGGAGGCTCTTTTTATACCCGAGGTAGGCGGGGTCAAAGCTTCATGGCGAGATTCGAACTCAAACGTTGTACTGACGTATATCGGCTATGAGTCTTGTTCGAAGCAGTGAGTAGTAGGCGGGCGATTTGAAAATAGTTTCATTCACGGTTGGCTATAACAATATATATATATATATATATATATATATAAATACACACACACACACACATATATATATATTTACATATATATACACATATATATACATATATATACATATATACATATGTATGTATATATATATACATATATATATATATATATATATATATATATATATATATTGTAACAAACCTCCCCAGAAACTGGAAGTCGTCACTCGACTGAGAATCCGCAGGTTCGGCGCATCCTGACAAGCGTGACGGCAATTTTTGTGCTTCGCCCGGCTGCCCGTCACCTCGTCCTTGCTGAGTTCCCAAGGCGACGAAAACGCCACATTTACTTACATCTTCTATTCACACATACTCGTTACAAAAAGAATACTGGGCTGTAGAAGGCACCTCGGGTCGATTGCCAACCCTCGAAAGGCTACTTGAAGCCTCGCTACAGCTTACAAACACGATATTAGTACGAGCGGAAACCACGACGTCTTCTACTGTCAGCTGCTGCTGCTCGTCTCCCCGTCCTTGTTGGGTAGCGTGCTTATATAGCACGCTTCGACCAATCACAGTCGCTGCTCGAGGTCATGTGACTCCAGGTGGCGTCCGCCCTTGGCGCCACGAGTACCACGATGTCGTCACATGATGAGATAGGGGCCGCGTTCGTAACAATATATATATATATATATATATATATATATATATATATATATATATATATATATTTAATTACCCACTGTCGGAGAAACAAAGCAAAAGAAACAGACGAACTGTATATTTCGACCACTACTGTGGTCCTCTTCAGCAGATAGATACAAGGTACGATGTAGAAGAATATATACAGTGAGAGAGGTACAAAGTGGGAACAAGGGGAGGTGGCTCAAGTCACATGTCCGAGGTGGAGCGGATTCGGGAATGGTAATAATTTATTCACAGCATAAGTTGTTATACAATCAGGTGACCATTGCCCTTTTGATGCACTGAAATTTGGCAAGTGTTCAATGAGGAAAGATTCGACTATCTTTCACCTAAAGCTACAATTGGATTTATAAATTATTTCTGGTTTGTTCCAATCTATGAGGTGATCCTTTGTTGATGTATGGAGGAAGACCCCGGAGTTGTTTTGTGCATACCTGACAGAGTTTTTGTGCTCTTTTACTCTGGTATTGAGGTCCCTACCAGTTTGACCCCAGTAGACCTCATTACAATCTTTACAAGGTAGTTTATATACTCCAGGGTTATTATCTGATTTGGGTTTATGATGTATGTTTACTACTTTATGAAAAATGTTATTAGGATAGTTGAAGACCAATTTAATTTTATCTTGTGGTAACATTTTAGAAGCTTCGTCCAATAAATGGTTGTATGGGATCTTTATACAAGTATTGTTCCAATTGTGTTGGTTCTTTGTTTGGGAAGAGTTCTTATAATGGCTGATTTTTGCCTTGCT
>NW_027467714.1:2117500-2122500 GCF_046742065.1 Oratosquilla oratoria
TGTATCAAATGCCTTTTGTAGATCCAACAAGACTAAACCCGGTAAAGGAAACATGGACTGGAGGTGAAGCTTTATTCCTGACGTTTCGTCTAACGACTTTCTCAAAGGAATGAGCATACTAGAAACATACAGAGATTATAAACCCGCCTTATGGCTCAAGGGGGTGTGCGAACGTATAGCGCTGCGTCCTGATTGGCCCGCTGAGACAGCCAATCACGAAGCGCTATATTAGCTGAAGATTTGGCCCAGGTGAAGCTCCCAGCCTTATTGTTGATATTCGGACGAGTGGTGATGTACGCAGCTTCTATAGATTTTCTGACCTTCTTATCCATACCTTCGTGTAGAATCTCGGCTCGGTTCCATTGTGGGAGGTGCCCAGAATCGTCAACATGCACCACCATTGCGTTGGTGAGTCTATGGTGACGGAGGTCGGCCTTATGCTCCCTGATTCTAGTGTTAAGGCCCCTCTTAGTCTCTCCGTAGTATGCTTTATCGCATGATGTGCATGGGATCTTATATACGACGCTGTCTTCTCTCCCCCTCATCTTAGTCCCGCTTTTTATCATGTCACCAATCTTCGTTCCCGATGTTACGGCTGCTTTAACTTCCGTGCTCCTGAGCATTCTAATAATGTCTCCTACCTTCTCAGAGTTAGGAAGCGCCATGTATGATGTTTTTGTGGTGGCGTTGCCTTCTCTTAACCTGCTTGTGTGGATTATTTCTTCCGCTCTTCGTCTTAAGCTCAGGATTAAGCCCTTGGGGTAGCCAAGCTTCAAGAAGGCCGCGATGATGTATTCGATTTCCTCCTCCAGGAATTCCTCGCTGCATATCCTGTAGGCACGCAGGAAGAAGCCCATGACTACCCCCTTTTTCGTCCTCTCATTGTGTGCCGACAGGTAGTGTATGAAGTCGTCACGGTTCGTAGGCTTTCTGTAAACCCTGAACAGGAGGCCCTCAGTAGTCTTTATTAATAGGGTATCCAGAAACGGAAGCTTTCCCTCTTCTTCCTCTTCTATAGTGAATTGGATCTGCGGATTCACTCTATTTAATTGACTCCTGACGTCATCCAGGTCTGTCCTGTTCGGAGCGATTATAAGAACATCGTCCACGTACCTGAGCCATATTGCTCTCCTTCCTATGATATGAGAGTAGTGGTCCTTCTCTTGGACCTCCATGAAGAGGCAAGCAGCCACGGCACTCAGAGGTGACCCCATTGCAAGGCCACTGTGTTGAAGAAACTCCTCTCCCTCGAAGGTGAATGAACCAAAGTTTACGCACATGGATACCAGCTTCATGAAGTCTCCCCTGGGCAGCGGCAACTCCTCCTCGTCCTTGTTGATGACCACTCTCCACACTGCCTCCAGAGCGCCATCTGTGGGAACTTGTGTGAATAAGGATTTCACATCATAGCTGGCCATTTTCTTGTACCTCATGCTTGTCCCCTTTAATCTGCGTAGCAGGTCCTCTGAATTTCTTAAATGAGATCCACTTATGGATCCCATGGCTTTAGATAGGGGCTTGGCCAAAACCTTCGCTAGTCGGTGGGGGGCACTGCCAATCCCTGATGTGATAGGTCTCATGGGGACCCCTGGTTTGTGGGTCTTGGGAAGACCCCTCATTGTTGGCGGGCGAGGGTCCTCCTCGATTAGGTGTTTTAGTCTGCGTCCCATCTCCGAGCCTCCCAAAATCTTTCTCACCTTACCGTTAAAAATCATAGCTTCCTCCTTGGCGTGACCTGGACGTTTCTTCGTGTACGTGTCTTCATCTTCCAACAATTGCTCCATCTTCCTCACGTAATCTGCTTTGTCCATGATCACGACGCCGCCCCCTTTGTCTGCTTGTGAGATGAAAATGCTGTTGTCCTTACCGAGTTCCTTCAGCGCTGAGATGTATCTTCGCGGGAGGGATCTCGGAATATTGGCAGAGAGGGCTATGCAGCATGCCGTGACCCCTTGCTTGAATCCCTTCTCGGCCTCGGTGTCCGACCAAATACTGTTTTTTAAGGTGTAGTCCGTAAAGCTCTTGTTACCAATCCCTGTGTCAAACTTGAGACCCAGGGATAAAGCCTCGGTTTCCGTGTCCGTCAAGGGTCTAGTTGACATGTTGTTGATCAAATCCGGTCTCCCCACCTTCCTCCATTCGCTGCTCGCACACAATACCTGTAATTTTCGCTGGAGCCTCATCTTCTGTGCTGTATTCTCCTCCTTCAGTCTTGTCACCAGGTGGTTGGGGAGATGTGTATGCTGCAGATTGTACTTGATCTCTTCTACCCCGTACTGAAGTTGTTTGCAGCTCTCTTCTAAGTATATCCTCGCACTCCTAGAGAATGGTGTGGTATCACATCTGAGGTGTTGTGGCGTTGATTTTGGGACCACTTGCTCAGCGATGCAATCTAGTAGGAAAGCTCTTCGGTTCCTAAGACTCTGCAGTTTCCTCCTCGTATGCAGCTCCCTCTCCACATTGTCCAGTTCGCCATTACCGTATGAAGACAGATGAAAATCCATGTGAACAAGTTGTATAGACACGGTAAAGGAAACCCGTGTAATTACCTCTGTTGCATTTCTGTTTTATCAAATCGTAAAGGTATATTAAGCTGGTGTCTGTTGAGTAATTCGTTCTAAAACCAGATTGCATACCGTATAGTAGATTACGTTCCCTGAGGTAGGTATCTAACTGATTGTATACGGTACGTTCCAACACCTTGGAAATAATACCTAGAATTGAAACAGGCCTGTAGTTACCTGCCTCAGTTTTTGCGTTTTTCTTATAAAGAGGTGTTACCCGAGCCCTCTTCATGTCGTTTGGGATAGATCCTGAACCAATGGACAAGTTTATTATGTGGGTTATTGGGGGAGTAATAATTGTGGCTCCATCCTTAACAAACCTCGCAGGAATGTCGTCTAACCCTGTAGCCTTATTGGTATTTATGCTAGCCAGTAAATAAAACACTTCTTTTTGGGTGGTCTTATGTAGTTTGAAACACTTTGTGGACTTGTCTCTATAGTACTCCTGAACGTACCCCAGCCCAAACTTCCCAGAACCCGTTGGGAGGGATTTAATTAGTTTTGTGGCTATGGTTGTGAAAAAAGTGTTGAAGTGGCTGGCTATGGTGTTCCTATCAGAGTTAAGCTCGCCGTTTATCATGAGTCCTATCCTGTCTACTTTGTTACTAGGCTTTGTGTGAACTTCTAGGGTCTTCAGTGTTTGCCAAAGCTTCCTTGGATCGTGTTTGTTCTGGTGCACCATCTTAGTACAATAATCAGCTTTGGCTTTTTCCTTCCAATATTTCACCTGATTCCTATAGTACAGAAAGCCATTATAGTCCTCCTGATTTCCACTTTTCCTAAATCTGGCAATGAATCTGTCTCTATCTCTAATTAAACCCAGTACTTCGTTAGTCATCCATGGCTCCGTCCTCTGTTTTATTCGTATCTCTTTGAGAGGCGCTACTCTGTCTATAATAGTAAGAAATGTGTACTTAAAATTAGACCAAGCCTTATGAACATCGGTACAATTTAGAACTGGCGACCAGTCTGTCCTACCCAGTTCATCTACAAAATGTTCCCGTGAGTAATGCTTCATAGAACGAAGCTTCACTGTGTTGTGCTTGTTGAAAATAGTCTTCCTAGCTTTCCTAGTACAATATATGAGCTTGTGGTCACTAAGACCATAATCACAAACACCAGCCTACGTTATCTTGTTATTCTAGTAGGCTCGTCAATCAGTTGTGTCAGGCCATGGGATATTAGCAAGTCTCTCATTGCCTTAATAAGGTTGTTATTTGTACTTGTCAGATTCGTATTAAAATCACCTAGGATAATAATTTCTTGGTCATGCATATTGACCCGATTGAAACAGGTAGATTCTAATGCGCTATAGAAGGACATCTGTTTCGATGGTCTGTAACAGACCCCGCATAATATAGGATGCGATTAACAATATTTCTATCCACACAGCTTCGAGCCCATCGTTACTCATAAGGTCTGTACGGGGGTTGAATGCTAAATCGTTTTGTATAAATGTACATACCCCTCCTCCGGTCCTCTTTCTATCATTACGCACAACACTATAACCCGGAATCGCAATTTCCGAGTCGGAGATGGTACTGTCTAGCCAAGTTTCGGTGACACCGATGACTGCTGCCCTGGTCCGCCGCGCAAGTAGACGGAACTCGTCTATCTTAGGTAGAAGGCTTCTGGCATTCAAGTGCACGAAGTGGAGGCCCCGCTTGTTGAAGCAGTTGAAATCGCCCCCGGGTGTTGACTGGGGCGAGGCACAGCGATCGGGGTTAACAGGTGAAGGGTCAACCTCACCATCGGACAAGGGGGCTCCTGGTAGTTCATTGAGTGCACACCCATTGCAAGTGAAGTGGAGAATGTCCTCATTCACCAAGGCAGCATTGTAGGTTTCGAGAGAAATTCCACAACACTTGATGTGCGTCCATTCCCCACATGATTTGCAGCTGATGGCTCTGCTATTGCAACGGACTCCTTTTAGACAGCTTACACATGGGAGTTTCGGGACTCTCGTTGCAGCTGGGCCAGGACAGGGATGTATATCACCACAGAGAAGGAGGGCGTAGGACACCAGAAGCTTGGAAGTGTTGATTTTTCTCTTCGGTGTTATATGAGAACTTCCCCTTTGTTTAGCTAATCGAATCCGACGCCACTTTTTTATTTCTGTTGTTGAGGTAGGCGGGGGAAGGAACTGACACAGAGTATGGTGGTTAAAAGAGATCCTAGATCTTCTGTCTCTCACCCCAATGTCAGAGAGGAGCGAAGGGTAACCAGGAATGCCCACTGCAACGTATGAAGGTTGACCACTTGCAGCTACGTTAATCAGCAACACCGCTCCCAGCATGGCTAAAAGTATACCGGTCGCCATGTCGTAAATTTTCACGTGTATACACTATTCACGGCACCGATTACAAACTCTTGAACTGGAGACACGCGCAACAACACTTCGGCCCCACTCAGGGATTTAAACAAGTCATCTAAGAT
>NW_027467714.1:2127500-2237500 GCF_046742065.1 Oratosquilla oratoria
AATGGTAAACTTAAAACCAAACAGGAACTAGTGAAACTACGCCAAGGAAATATAGAATACACAGAAGAATTAGAGATGGCCGAAATCATGAACAACCACTTTAAATCTGTCTTCACCAGAGAGAAAATACAAAATTGGGACGTAGATAATAACAAACATTCTCCCCACATGAGTGAATTTACAACATCACAAAAAGAAATATCAGAACATCTATCAAAACTGGACGTCAGAAAATCACATGGCCCGGATGGAATTGCAAATTAGATTCTAAAAGAATGCAAAGAAGAGCTAACGGACAAAATACACATCATAATAAATAGCTCACTCAAGGAAGGAAAGATACCTAATGACTGGAAAAATGCTAACATTGTACCAATATATAAAGGAGGAAACAAGAAAAAACCCACCAACTATAGACCAGTATCACTAACAAGCACTATAGCCAAAATTTGTGAGAAAATCATCAAGAATAGATGGGTAAAACACCTGGAAGATAACATATTAAACCCAAGACAATTCGGGTTCAGACAAGGTAGATCATGCACCACAAACTTGATATGCTTCTACTCAAGACTAATAGACATAGTGCAAGAAAGAAACGGATGGGCTGATTGTGCATTCCTAGACTTGCAAAAAGCATTTGACAAAGTACCACACAGAAAACTACTAAAAAAACTGGAACACATAGGAGGAATACAAGGGAACCTACTAAAATGGATGGAGGACTTCCTGACTGGAAGAAAGATGAGAGTAGTACTCAGAGAAAAATATTCAGTTTGGAAAGAGGTGATCAGTGGAGTACCGTAAGGATCTGTACTGGCTCCAATAATGTTTGCTATCTATATGAATGATATGGACGAGGGCGTGAACTGTTACATGAGCTTCTTTGCTGATGACGCCAAACTGTTAAGGAAAGTAGAAACTGATAAGGACTGTGAAGCACTGCAAGAAGATCTGAATAGGGTATGGAACTGGAGTCTGTGGTAAATTGAGATTAATTGTCTTATTATTAGTTTTATATACATGTAGATGGTGTTAAATAATTGTATACTGGTGCTGTAGATTCCTTATATATGTGATTCTCATATGTTTTATACTTTGTAATAGGTTTAGATCCTATACAGCACCTTTAGTCGTGTGTATCTAATTGAATCCTATGTAAACATCTTTTGTTTATGTCAAGTCATTGATACATAGACGTTCTAGACGTCGCTTGTTTGTTTACATCCGCTTGCTAATAAACACAAAAGGCAAGACCCCGTTTTTCAACTTTCCTCACCGACACACTGCTACAGTGGCGACGAGGATTTGTGGATTTGTGTGCTAAAGGACTGAATTAAGTTTTAGAAGACAGAAATAGCTGCCTTTCCAACTGATGGTGGAGAAATCGAAGGATGAAGATATACTCGCCTATTCACTCCATCGGAACCGTCCTGGCCACTCTGGATTCGAAAACAGCCTTGGTTTAGCAGGCTACGAGTCATTAGTTTCACAAGGAAACAGGATTTAATGCAAGTAGATTTACAATGGCAAATAACTCAGGCAAGATTGACTGTTTTGACCCCAATAAGATTAGATGGGAGATATGGCTTAGTATGCTAAAAATTCTTTATTAGTATCATTAGGAAGTGATACGTATAGCACGCTTGCCTCCCTGACTTCACCTGATTTGCCACATGTGAAAACCTATAATGATTTAGTGAAGCTTTTAGAAGCACATTACAAGGTAAAACCGAGCTATCATCGGAGTTTATTCAAATTTCAGAATAGAAAGAAAAAAGGATTGTAGTTTTGGTACCTTATTTGATGCTCGAGTGAGAGACCAACTATTCATGGGAATAGAAACTGAAGTGTATTTCCCGAATTTAGTTGCTGAGGATTTGGATTTACAAACTATGTCTTCAACGGACATTTGAGAGAAAATTCTAAATTTGGAAAAAGCTTTTGTTGGAGAAAAGCTCCCGACTACTGAAGTGAGGAAAGTGGGGGTTAGTTCTGAATATGTTAATAGTCAGAAAAAAGAAAGTTGTAAGCATTGCGGGTATCCACATAAAAGTAAGAACTGTAGGTTTAAGCACCTAACTTGTTAAGTTTGTAACACGAAGGGACACCTCAAACGAGTGTGCCGTTTTGATAAGACTGTGTCTGGTAAGCCACACAGTGCCCAGAAAGGATCTTTTGGAAAATTTGCCAACAAGAAGACGTTTGGTAAAAAGAAAACTAATATGGTTTTCGAGGGAATTTCTCAGGAAGAGAGAGATACTGGTAGTGATGATAACCAATTGTTACATTTAGTGGATCGACCTAGCCTTCCAGAAGTGGTTAGTGTTGATATTTCTCATGAACCTGTACACAGTGTTGTAGGTAAGGTTTTGCCAGTGAGAAATAAGGTTGATATTAATATTGAAGGTCATAATGTACCGTACGAAATAGATTGTGGTGCCAGTGTGTTTACCCTAACCTTACATTGGGTTAAGACATTAAATTTATCTTTGGAGCCTAGTGATAAAATTTTGAAGGCTTATGGTAATAATGATTTGCATGTTTTGGGTAAGGTTTATGCAAATATATTTTATAATGGTCACAATGTAATTCAAAGTTTGTATGTAGTTGAATCTAATAACTCTAACTTATGTGGAAGAGATTTAATGCCTAAAATAGGTATTGCACTCACAGGTATAGAGGAAGGAGTTAATGTTTTGGATTCCAAGGTACAATTAGATCATTTTTCAGCTGATTCTAGATTGCCAATTTCATGTGTTGTAGCAAAGGTACACCTAAAGAGCGGTGCTGTGCCTAGTTGGAAAAAAGCAAGGCCTGTGCCCTACCACTACAGAAAATTGGTAGAAGATGCTTTAGAAGAGTTAGTTGATAACAATATCATTGAACCAGTACATTCTAGTACTTGGGCAGCTCCAATTGTACCAGTGTTAAAAGCTGACAAAAAGTCAATGCGTATATGTGTAGATTTCAAGGAGTTAAACAAAAATATTTCATGTGACCAGTACCCTTTGCCTAAAGTTGATGAAATCCTTGCTGTTGTTGGGAAAAGCAAGATATTCTCAAAGATTGATTTAAAAGATGCTTACTTACAGGTGCCAGTAGATGATGAGAGTCAAGAATTGCTAGTAATTAATACTCATAAAGGTCTGTTTAAATATAAAAGATTACCCTTTGGACTTGCATCATCTCCTGCCATCTTCCAAAGATTGATATCCCAATTATTGATGAATATAGATGGAGTAGTTGCCTTCTTAGATGACATATTAGTCGGAGGAGAGACTAAAGAGGAACATGATATGAGATTAGATAAAGTGTTGAAGGTATTTCAGAAACATAATGTTGCTATTAACAAAAAGAAAACTGTTCTGAATACCAATTCCTTAGAATACTTAGGATATGTCATTTCAGGTGATGGCATAAAACCTTCACCAAGGAAACTTGCTGCTATTTTAGATGCACCTATACCAAAGTCAGTAGGTGAAGTTCAATCATTTTTGGGTCTAGTAACTTATTATTGTAGGTTTGTAAGAAATTTTTCAAATGTATTAGCCCCTCTGTATGATTTACTGAAGAAAAATGCAAAATTTAAGTGGTCTTCTGTTGAAGCAAAAGCATTTATGACTGTTAAGGAAGAGTTAGCCAACTCTGATTTACTAGCCAATTTTGATGGTGAACATGATGTTATTGTTGAAGTAGATGCTTCACCAGTAGGAGTAGGATATGTGTTAATTCAAGAAATGAATGGTAGTCCAAGACCAGTTTACTTTGCAAGTAAAAAGCTGTCTGCTGCTGGGCTAAATTATTCTCAGTTGGACAAAGAAGCTCTAGCGTTAGTGTACGCCGTAACTAAGTTTAAATATTTTTTGCTTGGACGTAAGTTTGTGCTCCGTACAGATCACAAACCTCTACTTGGTTTATTTGGAAGTGAGAAACAGATTCCTGTCAATGCAAACGCAAGAGTACAGCGTTGGGCATTATTGTTATCCCAGTATGATTACCAATTGTGTTTTAAATCAGGCAAACAAAACATTGTAGCAGATACCCTGAGCCGTTTGCCTGTATCAGATTCTGTTTTAGACTCACATACACCTGCTGAATATGTGAATTTAGTTGAAAATTTGGAAGATCAAAATATTTCCTATGAAAGGGTTAAGGTTATGACAAAGAGTGATCCTGTTTTGAGGAAGGTTTTCCAATGTGTTAAATTTGGGTGGATTGATAATCCTGTTATTTCTGAATATGCAGCAGTTAAAGCAGATTTAAGTATATATGAAGATGTGTTGCTATTTAGGAATAGAGTAGTTATACCAGCTGAATTAAGAAGTAGTGTACTTTCACAGCTGCATGTAGGTCATAATGGTATCAGTGCTATGAAGGCTGAAGCCAGGAATTGGATATGGTGGCCTAAGTTAGATCAAGATATATCTGAGGTTACTAAAGCTTGTTCAATTTGTTTTAAAAAAATTTCAAGGTTCTCAGGAAGTTACCTTATCATGGCCTGAGACGGGTAAGTCTTGGTGTAGACTCCATATGGACTATGCAGGTCCAATCAATGAAAATTATTTCTTAGTGATTGTGGATTCACACTCAAAATTTATGGATGTTCATGTAACAAAGTCAACAACATCTACAGTAACAATTTCTATGCTGAGAAAAACTTTTTGTAATTTTGGGTTACCTGACATTGTAGTTTCAGATAATGCCTCATCATTTGTATCTGAGGAAATGGAGACTTTCTTTGAAAAGAATGGAATTAAACATATGACACCAGCCCCATATAACCATCATCTAATGGTTTAGCTGAGAGAGCTGTAAAAACTTTCAAGGAAGGATTAAGTAAATTTAAGGAAGGTGATATCAGAACCAGAATTTGTAGATTTTTGTATAACTACAGACGTTCAATTCATTGTTGCACAGGTAAAGCTCCAGCTGAGCTAATGTTTAACACAAACTTCAGAGGTATAATTGAGAAAATTAAACCACAAAATAAGAAGGAAAAGGTTTTGGAAAAAGAGTGTAAGTTTGAGAAGTCTGAATATAAGATTGATGATGCTGTTTTTGTAAAGAATTATGGTAAAGGTCATTCATGGTTGGAAGGGAAAGTAATTGAAGTTCTAGGTGTGAGAAACTACAAAGTGATGTTAAAAGATTTTGGAAACATTGTTTGGAAAAGACATTCTGATCAACTTATGCCTAGATATACACCAACTGTTCCCAGTAATGACACTGTACGTAAAGATAACTCGGGTAGCAGTAAACCTTTTGTGCCTATGTATTCTTCAGGTCAAGGACACTGTCCTGATAGTTCAGAAGTAATGGATAAGGCTGATGAAAATTCCTCTGTAAATGTTGATAATGATGATAATGCTGTGAAGTCCACAACCAGTTAGAAGATTTAGCAGAGTTGTGAAACCACCTGATAGATTGAATCTATAATTGGGGTGTTATAAAGATAAATGTTTCAGTTATGTTCTTATGGATACTCCTTTTTCAATAAGGGAAAAGGGATGTGGTAAATTGAGATTGTCTTATTATTAGTTTTATATACATGTAGATGGTGTTCAAGAATTGTATACTGGTGCTGTAGATTCCTTATATATGTGATTCTCATATGTTTTATACTTTGTAATAGGTTTAGATCCTATACAGCACCTTTAGTCGTGTGTATCTAGTTGAATCCTATGTAGACATCTTTTGTTTATGTCAAGTCATTGATACGAAGACGTTCTAGACGTCGCTTGTTTGTTTACATCCGCTTGCTAATAAACTCAAAAGGAAAGACCCCGTTTTTCAACTTTCCTCACCGACACACTGCTACAAGTCAGAAATGGGAAGTGGATTTTAATACTAAGAAGTGTAGCATAATGGAGTTTGGAAAAAGCAAAAACAGAATATCAAGAAATTATACAATTGGAACCAAGGAAGTAAAGAAAGTAGGATCCGAAAAAGACTTGGGAGTTATTATCACAAACGACTTGTCCTATGATACACAGATTAACAAAATTGTCGGGGAGACTTACAACTTGCTAAGATAAATAAAAGTGGCTTTTGCTTACCTGGACGAAGACATGATGAAAAAAAAATTTGGTTACATTGATAAGGCCTAGACTAGAGTATGCGGCGACATTGTGGTCCCCCAGTACCAAAAAGAACATAAAGAAAATAGAAAGAATCCAAAGAGCAGCTACAAAAATGGCACCTGCACTTGCAGACCTATCATACGAGGAGAGATTGGCTAAACTGGAGCTACCGACACTGGAGGAAAGAAGAGAGAGAGGAGACCTCCTGACCATCTACAGAATCATGAAAGGCACAGAGATACTTGATAGAGAAGAATTACTAAACTGGGACAAGAGAAACACAAGAGGACATGGAAGGAAATTAAGAAAACATAGCTATAGAAGAGAACTGAAGAAAAACAGTTTTCCACATAGAGTTTTAGACACTTGGAACAAACTGGATAATGAAATAGTAAGCGCAAAAACCATTCACGAGTTTAAAAGCAAACTAGACACTGAGAGATACAATGGCGGGACAACACGAGCATAGCTCCCCTTCCCGCAAAATACAACTAGGTAAATACAACTAGGTAGGTAAATATATACATACATATACATACATATATACATACATATACATACATATATATATACATACATATATATATATACATACATATATATACATATATATATATATATACATACATATATATATATATATATATACATACATATATTATATATATACACACATATATATATACATATATATATATATACATACATATATTATATATATATATATATATATATAGACACACACGCACACACACACACTATGTTTCTATTCAAGGCTAATAGATATAATACAAGAGATGGATGGGCTGGTTGTGCATTTCTAGACCTGAAAAAAGCTTTTGACACAGTACCACATAAGAGGTTGCTTAAGAAATTAGAAACTGAAGGAGGAATACAGGGCAAACTGCTTAATTGGATGGAAGACTTTTTGCAAGAAAGAAAAATGTGAGTAGTGATAAGAGACAAACACTCAAAATGGGATGAAGTAATAAGCGGTGTTCCACAAGGTTCTGGCCCCAATAATGTTTGCTATATATATTAATGATATGGAGGAAGGATTTGAAAGCTATATGAGCTTCTTTGCAGATGATGCAAAACTATTGAAAAAAGTGAACACGGAAGAAGATTGTGAATCACTACAGATAGATCTAAATAAAGTACAGGAGTGGAGTAGGAAGTGGGAGATGGAGTTCAATACAAAAAAGTGTAGTATAATGGAATTTGGAAAAAGCAAAAACAGAATAACAGGATCATATAAATTGGGAGAAGAAGGAATAAAAAAAGTAGAAAATGAGAAGGACCTGGGAGTCATTGTTATCAATAATATGTCACCTGAGAAACATATAAATAAGATTTTTGGAGAAACTTAAAATTTAATAAGAACAATCAAAGTTGCATTTACATACCTGGATGAAGAAATGGTGAAGAAAATTCTAATCACCCTGATAAGACCAAGATTAGAATATGCAGCAACGATATGGTCACCAAGTACAAAAAATGTATAACAAAACTTGAAAGAATACAAAGAGCAATTACAAAATTGGCACCAACACTCTCAAAACTATCATATGAAGAGAGACTAGCAAAACTTGAACTACAGACACTAGAGCAAAGAAGAGAGGAGATTTGATAGCTATTTAAAGAATCATGAAGGGCATAGAAATTACTGATAGAGAAAATCTGATAAAATGGGATGATTGAAATACAAGAGGACATGGAAAGAAAATAAAAAAAGACAGCTATAGAAGAGATGTGAAAAAGAACAGCTTTCCTCACAGAGTAATAGACAGTTGGAACAAGTTAGATGAGAAAGTGGTGTGTGCAAAAACAATACACGAATTTGAAAATAGTTTAGATGAAATGAGACATGAAGACGGGACACCACGAGCATAGCTCCTCTTCCAGTAAAATACACCTAGGTAAATACAACTAGGTAAATATATATATATATATATATATATATATATATATATATATACATACATATATATACATACATATATACATATATATATATATATACATTCATATATATATATACATACATATACACTCACTATCCGAGTTACGACCTAGATCGGTTCCGACCAACCGGTCGTAAGTCGAAACGGTCGTAACTCGGACCGTATACATTCGAGGTGTATACTCAAGGACATATGATGCAGAGCGTAAATCCTGCTCAAATCTCTCGTTTGTGGCCTCATTGTAGAACATTCTCAGTGCAAAATATCCAATACTCTTTGATTGTTATACTTAATAATAAATTAATAATAATAAATTAATAGGATAGGGTAAAGAAAGAAAATATATTACACAGGATTCTTATTAGAGACCGAAAATACAAATTAACACAAAGATACAAAATATAAAAAATAGAAAATAGGCATGTAAAAAACAAAAAAATTAAAATCCACTTTTTGGTTGCACGTCATCTACACTTTCTTCGTGCGTACGGTCGAGAGAAAGATCAGGCAGTAGGTCTGGTGAGGCACCATGGGGGATCCGTTGGTATCCGCTGGTCGAGGCATAATTAATAAAAAGAGGTTGAAGTAATAAAGGCTTAATAACATTTAAAATAATTCCCTCAAATGTACATGAAAACAAGTACAAGATTCGCTTCTATGCACTGGGCTCAATCGTCGCCTACCATGCGAAAACGTTTGGTCTCTCTTCATAAGAAAAGAACGATAATAATCATAGCATAACGTTATTTCATCAAATAAATATTTTATGCATGGAATAGTACAGTGAGATATATTGTCTTATTGAATATAAGATATTATACTTCAGAACTCCAGGAATATCATAGACTTGGGTTAAAGCTATTTGTATCCATGTTCATACACTACAGCTTTCGACTTTCGACCAATAGAGAACTCGAACCAGAATGAAAAGTACGAATGCAGGACTACTGTAAACAGACTCTCTGTCTTGGCTTTCGGGGAAGCGTGTATCACCGATCTGGCAAAACTGCTCTTTCTGACCATTCCCACCTGCCCTGATTATCGGTGGGAACTGGGAATCGAAATACGGTATAATATCAATTCCAGTAAAATTATGGTATATGGTAGACATCGTATGGTAGATGGTAGACACACACTAAATTATGGTAGAAATACCATAATTATGGCAGACAGCGCAACCTTGGTGAGATGCTGTGCTGCCGTAACTGTCGTACGGGATGCTGGACGCCACGTGCAAACGTACAGTAAACCAGTAAACTCATAATATGTGCATGTAGGCATCTGCTGAATGTGGTCGTAAGTACGGGTGGACGTAAGTCGCACAGGTCGTAACTCGGATAGTGAGTGTACATATATATATATATATACATACATATATATAAATATATATACATACATATTATATATGTATATATATATATATACATACAAATATATACATATATATATATATATATATACATACATATATTATATATGTCACAATTTTTGAAATTGTGACACCCGGCTCGCTGTCTCCCCTTCCCATTTTCTCGTCTGATTTCTCACCGTTTCGGCCCTTCATTCCCTATACTCGGGGGAATTACCAGAGTCCTTAAGACTTCTAGTAGCTACATCCTGTCCTTTCTCCTCCTCTTTATCCTCTTTAACTGTCGTGCCATTTGTGACAATCAATTTCAGTGCCTGAACGAAGGGAGAGACTTCTAATTATCTAGAACCCCCCCCCCTTTAGATTCGTGTTGCCATAGCCAAGCTCAACGGTTTTCGCGCCCAAACAAAGCGCCCAAACACACCCCCTCCCCCCCCTGCGCGCTGCCACATATTTGTTTTAAGCTAGGCAATTAGAATAATTAGGATTGTATCTAACACGCTCGTGAACAGTGTCTACCTCATGGAACAATTGGAACTGTGTCACCTCCCACATGAACATTATTCGTAGTACCCTTCAACACTAGTGGCGGGAACGTAGAACTATTGGCAACGTCGGAAGCCGACTAGCGGGCATTTTGACCTGACCTCCCGCAGGACACAGGGCAGTCTAAGCATCTAGTTCATCAAAGGAGGTCGGACCGCTCGTTCTCGGAAGTCCAATCGTGTCCTTTCCTCCCTCATGTGGCTATTAAGGATTTTCATCCTTATGTGAGCGCTTACGCACTGTAGACATACGACGAGTGTTTCCGGGACAAATCCCCTTCCGAAACTTATCAGGAGGAGCGCTGTGTGTGACATCCCGACCATCATGGGGGTGTGAATAGTGTCTAGAGGCATCCAGCCTCCAGTGAACAAATCATTCGTGTATCAAGGGCTCACGTACGTACCTGTACCCCTTTCCTCGGGACACTGACCTGAAAGGAAGTGGATAGCGAATACAAGAAGCCCCCTACGTGATCAAACCCGCTCCCCCGCCACGAGGCTAATCACAAAGGATGACCCGGGTTCCCGCCGTGATCAACAACACCGATATCCTTCAATAGCGAAAGCATCCTGCCAGAACGAGGAACAGTACCCCATGGAAGTCATCCCCTCACCCAGCAGAGACCCTCTAAGGATAATAGCAAGTAACAAAGAGTATTTACTAGATAGGACCCCTAGATAGGCGCGCAGGGAGATAGGATAGATAGGATGTATGTGTGAATCCAACTGTTAAAACCCTTATTTAATGTCAAGTAGCATATTTCTGGTGTTTAATTATTCAATTCATTAAAACTCACAATAGGAGTTCTGGGTTTCATTAGCCTAGGACGGTTCACTTAATGAGTTGTCCCATCATACCCCTCCCCCTTCTTTGATTTACTCTCACGCTTGCCTTGGAGGGAAGGCGAGTGGTCCCGAGATGTGATACAAATCGCCTGGACTTCGGTTCCCCAACTGAAGCTATCTTCCCCCGCCCTTCATCAATCACTTAAGGTACGTGTTACCCACACCACCTCATCTACCACCTTCTTCCACTGTCCAGGAATTTGCGTCATTTACTTCGTTTTCACAGGAACGATATGTGAGAGTTCTATTGTTAAAAAAAAAAAAAAAAAAATTGAACATCGGACAAAAGAGTGGTAATCTCTGCCAGGGAAGGAACAGACCTACCCAATACCTCATAGAGACATTGTTTCACCGTCTGTATTAACCTTTCCAAAGTGGCACCATACCATGCAGCATAAACAGCGATGGTTCTATACTGAACAGGGGAAGTTTTAAACTTCTCTTCAAATTCAAAAGATGATAGAATTTGTCCAATAATACTTCCCGCTTGTATAAAAGATTTGGCATTATCAGAATAAACTACTGAAGGAATTACATATTTGTTAGTAAATCTAAAGAAAGCCAAAATGAACTCAGCAGTGGACATAGAATTCACAACTTCCAAATGGACAGCTCTAGTATTAAAACAAGTAAATATCAAAATGTAAGCCTTGACCGTATCTCCATTTCTGTCTCTAACCCATAAATGCCCCGTGTAATCCACACCAGTATGGGCAAAGGCACACTTAAATTTACTCTAGAGGCAGGTAAAGAGGAAAAAGATAGTTAACAGCACGGAAATTATAGTTTTTACAAACTAAACAACCCTTCAAAATGTGTAAAACATCTTGTCTGGCCTTAAAGTTCCAGAATCCATGCATACGAGGGAAATTAAGAGCAGCTTGCAGTCCCATGTGCATTACTTTGCAGTGAGCAAAGAATATCAAGAGTTTAGTCAAATGATGGGATTTGGACAAAAAAGGGGATTCACAACCTCATATTTGAGGTCAATGTTCTTGTTAATCCTGTCCTTGGACCTTATCAAACCATTCTTGTCCAAGAACAAGTACATTTTACTTACTAAAGGAGGTATGTCATTAGTATTGGAGTTCTGTAAATAAGCCAATTCAACAGGAAAGGAATCCCTTTGCATTATACCCATCAAATAATTAGAAGCGGCCTTAACTGGGTCAGCATTAGACTTCTTAAAAAAAAGACAGCCTTAAAGATCAAAGAAGGGTGATGTAAAAGTCTGCATTAAGAAGAAAACTTTAAGACATCAATTAGAAGAGGAGTGTCAACTTGGACAACAGCCGCATTGACAATGTCTCCCTTGATGCTTGATGCCAACCGTGTAGTTAATAAATGGAATAAACTTCCTGCACAGGTAGTGCAATGTAGTTCAGTTCGAAGCTTTAAGAATCATTTAGATAAATACCTAAGCAAGATGCTGTAATGATTATAATTTATTTCATATTATTTGTTTTTGTTTTGTTATAATTTGTCTGTCTGATTTTCATTTATTATTAGTTACATGTCAATTTATTATTATTTACTATTTACCTGTTTGTTTATTATTTAACTATACCTATGCATTTATTTATGTATTTTATTTGTTATTTATATCATTATAGTTTTTATTTATTATTTTATTATTAATATGATTTTTTTTTTCGCATCCGACCTAGATATGGATCAAAAGGTTTCCTGTCGGCATGCTCCGCCTTTGTAATCCTTTGAGTGCCATTCTCCAGCATTCTGGCCTCTGATATATGACCCTGAAAGCGTACTTTCGCAGACCGGTGACTGAGATAGTCAGCAATCCAAGAAAGCAGCTTGCCTTTTACGCCCTTGCGAGCAAGGGTGTCTAATATCACAAGTGGACTGGCCAGCTCAAACGCCTTTTCCAAATCCAAAAAGACCACGATGGACGGTGTGCCACTGACAGCATTGAGGAGTGTTGCTATACTGTTTGCTGTGCCAGTGCCCTTGCAGTAAGCATGGATATGCTCATGCATTGGGCCCAGTTTCCACAGCAGCCTGTTTAGCACCATCCTCTCCGCTGTCTTCCCCATGCAGCTTGTCAGGCTGATGGGGCGGTAAGCACTAGGTTCCTTTGGCTTTGGAATTGGCGTTATGATTGCCGTCTTCCAGGCTGTTGGTAGCTTGCCAGTCCTCCAAGACGCGTTTATCACCCTTAGAAGTGCCTCGTCACCCGCTGGCCCAAGGTGGGTCAGCATGGAATAGGTGACGAGGTCCTCTCCAGGTGCCGTGTCTGAGCTGGTCCTGTGTGTGACCCGTAGCTCCTGAAGCGTAAAGCTAGCGTCAGTATCATCCGATCGACTCACCATGTCCTCAACATTATGACGCCTCACTCCTTGGAAGTTCTGCAGTGTGTCTTGAACACACTGCGGGAGTGAGGTGCTGCTGGAGCGAGAGACAAACTCCTGCACCAGCCGCTGCGCCTCAGCATCAGGGGCATGATGAGTGCGTCGTGGTTGAGTCCTGCCAGTAGCTTTACGGAGCTTAGACCACAGCTCTGCTAGGGAGGTGTGAGCGTTAAAGCCCTCACACCATTCAAGAAATTTAGCTCGTCTGGCATCTGCAGCTATGACGTGAGCGTCATGAACTGCAGCGCGCAAGTTGGCCAAATTGGTCTGAGTTCGGCGCCGTCGAAAAACGCGCCTGAGCATGTTTACCCGATGGTTGGCCTCTCTCACCTCGGGGGTATAATGCCAGCTGTTCTTATGTTCTGTGGGGGACTGGCGAGTCTTTGGGATGGCTCTGTTGGCAGCCACCTGAATGGCTGCAGAAAAGTCAGCTTCTAACGTTTCCACGTCCTGTGGTGGAACGTAGGAAGCTGCCCATTCTTCAACAGACCTCTCAAATACTGGCCAGTTTGCCAAAGCTGTCTTCCACCTGGGAACAGGTAATACAGCTGGTATGGGTGGTGTATCCCGTATGTGCACAGAGACACCGAAGTGATCACTAGTGACAATAGGATGCACCTCCCAGGTTACCCTAGGGAGGAGAGTGGCCGTCGCCAAGGTCAGATCAAGTCGCCCACCTTGCACGTGCGTCGGATTTCCATCATTCAACAACGCAATGTCAGGGCATTCATCTAGTACGTAACTTAAGTGGCGCCCAGCGACATTGGGCCCATGGGGCGACATCAAAATATCATGATGGGCGTTGAAGTCCCCTTCTATGATGAGGAGCCTCTCCGCAGCAAGAGCACACACTTCTCCAAGGTCCAGTTCCGCTCTCTGGCCCCTGTATATGTTGTAGATGGTGTATGTTTCGTGGGCCCGATGAAGTCGAACCGCAACAACTTCTACACCATCCCCACATGATACAGGTTCCATGATCTCACTACAGGGGATGGATGATTTAACTAAGATCATGTACCCCCTAGTAGTGGGTAAGCGAGGGAGGGAGAAGATGCGATATCCCGGAAATCGCACCTAATCGCTCACCAATGTTTCCTGGAGAAGTATGATATCGTAATCATACTCTTGCGCAAGCGCAAGGGGATGCGAGCTTTTGCTGCGGAACCCGTTTACGTTCCACTGTAGCAACCTTAAGTTATTATTGAACAGGGCGATGCTCTTCCCTGTCGGTTGCCATTACAGTCTCATCTTGTCCTCCCCGGTCAGACGACAAGATGGGTTGCGACTTTGTAACAGTGGGAGCGTTTCCCTCCTCATCAGAAGAGGAGTCTTCAAGCCTCAGTGCAAAATGACGTTGGGGCTTAGCAGAAGACACTCTCCTAGTCTTTGAGGTTGTCGGTGTAGCTTTCCCAATGGTAAAGGCGGGTGTGGCGGGCTTGGGGGAAGTGGAAGGGGAGGAGGAGGTCAAGGAAGAGGAAGAGGTAGTGGAAGAGGCAGGGGAGGAGGCAGGAGAGGAGGAGGTAGAGGGGGAGGGAGTCCTCTCATTTCGCCGAGGGTTCCTCTTCTCTTTTAGGAGTTTGAGCACGTTCTTGACGGCCTTATCTACCATGACTAGCATCTTGTCTGGGTCGCTCTCCCCGAGGGTAGTAGCGACTACAGAGACGACACCAGTCACAATTAGGTCGATATCATCCTCCCTAAGGGGGGGGGTGACATCAGACGGATATTGAGGTGGAGGGGACCGTCGGTCCTGTGCTCGTGGGGTTGGTACTGGGGGCGTGGGTTTGGCTTTAGGTTTGGGGGTGGGATTGGAGGCAGGCGTGGATTTGGAAGCGGGCGCGGGTTTAGAGGCGGGCACGGGCTTGGAGGTGGGCGTGGCTTTTTTTGGGAGCTGGTTGTGTTTTCGTGTTTGTCTGTGTTGGAGCTGGGTTCAGTGTTGGAAATTGCTCCTGATTGTTCAGATCAGGAGCACTGTGTGTAGGTGGTGGTGCTGTGGTAGGAGAGTGTTTCCTGCTGCCCCATACAAATGTTCCTGGGGGGGGGGGAGGCAGGTATGAAGTCCTGTTGCTTCTCTGTCCTCTCCTTACAGGCAATGGCCTGAACTTTACGCACTGCGCATGAGGTATTCCAGGCGTGGTGCTTCTTGCTGCAATTGGGGCACTTGGCAACAGTCTCAGTGCCAGCCTTGAACTTGTTGAGACAAGTCTCGGTGGCATGAGGCATGCTACAAATACCGCACTTGGGTTGCTTCGAAGTGCACCTCGCCTGGTGATGACCATAGCGCTGACACCTGAAGCAACGGAGAGGATCAGGGATGTACGTTCGTACATCATACCTGCCATACCAACCCAGGTCGATCTTGCCAAAGGGTTGGCCTTTGATGGTAATCAGCACTTGGCGTGTGGGCGTCTTATCCCATCGTCGCATCCTCGTGGCCGCGATTACCTGACTATGGTCCTCGGTGGCCTCGGTCATGTAGCTGGTCGGGTAATCGTGTACCACGAGTCTGTGCTTCCGGTCTTCTAGGTTGAGCCGCTCCAGGTTCACCGGCTTACCATCGAGCGACTTCATCCCATCCAGCTCCTCGACGAGTTCATAAGTGCTGGGTAACAGTAGCACGTTACTATCGCCGAGGGGCCGGAGGGACAGAAGCTTGCCGCGGAGGGGGCCTTTCTCCAAAGCTATCACCACCTCGAAGGCCGTGTCGTACCCCGCCGAGGGTACGACCTTGAAGGTGGGGAGTTTGCCACCCTTTGTACTAGGAGGGGCCACCACGACAGCAGCCTCATCGTCTGATGGAGGCACCGAACCTGGAGCGCATCGTCGCCTTTTCGGCACGCCAGATGCTGAGTCAGTGGCCGCCTTGGCGGCACTGATAACGAAAGAAGTGTTTGAACGCGAAGCTATCGGTAATAGTGAAAAAAAAGTCACGGAAATCTAAGGGGCAGGGGGGCGCGGGCGTTCACGAACGCGTTGGTGCCGATTCGCTTTACGTAACCTGTCTACCTTGCAGCAATCGATCGAATACGTGGCCCGAGTGCACTAGAGCGTGCGAGACCGGGCAATGCTTTCTGTCGGGGTTCCCCCCTCTCCCGCCGTAAAGACAATTTTAAAAAACCACACGGGCTATGTCAGTCGTGCAGGGAGAGTTATGCGGGGGCATAATCCTGCCAGAGCGAGATTCCTCTAAGAAGGGGGAATTTCCTCGGGTAGCAGTACTTTCGCTAAATTGAACGGCAGCACGACAAACAGAGCTAGTGTCTAGGGTATTTGCGGCTGAAATCGACGAGATCGACGTGGTGAAACAGCGGAACGGGAGTGTCCTCTTCATCCAGAATCTATCTTATCTCTGAATTTAAGGGGAGATTCAGAACTGAAAGTTTTCCTTTTAAAGGATAAGTCATTAACCTCCCTAAAGTTTTCGTATAACTTCTTCCAACTTGTAAACAACTTGCTATCCAATTTCAAATCCCAACCTACCATTTTTTGGCACATCTCTCTAATGAGAATTCATTCTTGTAATAACAGGAGAAAAAAGACCTAATAGATCAAATATAGAAGACAAAGAAGACAAAGCTTGTCTTTTGGTCGAGGCATCTTTATTAAGGGAAACATCCTTGATTCTCAAGGTATCATAATTCTTATTATAAATATAACCCAACACCTTTACCTTTTCCTTATTGCAAACGACTTCTTGTTCAAGAACAGAAAGAACAGAAGTCTGGTTACATGTCCACTCCCTGAGAGGTAAACCTCCATTAATCATGATCTCATTAATCCTCTCGATCATAGCAGGGAGGGAACGAAATTCATTGGTAGTGTAGACCAGATTGTCTACATAGAATTTATCCTTAATTAAGGAGGCAGTCAGTGTCAGGCTGCATGGAAAGATAATGTTGGATAATGAAGTTCAGTATTAAGGGAGAGCAGATGAAACAAAAAATTATAGTATTATATCTGTAAGGAATATATTGGTTGTTAATCCTCCTAAAGAAGCAGAACTTATTACGATCACCCTCATCCTACAAACGGATCTGCAAGAAGGCTTTCATAATATCTGCTAAAACAACAAAATTATTGGTTCTGAAGTACAACAAGAGAGAGAGGAGGTTGTTCATCAAATCAACTCCCGGGAATGCAGCTTCATAGGAAGGAGCTTTTCCTATTTTGAGAGAGCAATTGAAAATAGGTCATATTTTAGAGGTGGCATGATCATCGTTCTTCAACACATGACTATGGGGTATGAAAATTTGGCCAGGGACTCATTTAGTAACTGGCTCAATAATACCCAAGGCTTCTTGCTGTTCAGACACAGCTTCATACTCCTCCCTAAGGGGGTTGACTCTCATTTCGGTGATTCGCTCGATCGGATTATGCATTTCTGGTCCTCACAACCTTATCTTTTTATGTAAGACAATGGAAATTTAACACAATGTGCAGGGAAATGGGATGCATCTGTGACAGAAATTACATTGAAATCCATTAAGAAAGTTTTACACAACAGACGATTTACTTGCAATTTTGAGTTATTTTTGAAAGAACGTTTATTTTTCCAAAAGTATGAGGAGAATAATGATTTCCTTTAGTGTACAGTTAGTAGACATCCAGATGTACCTAAACTAGTATACTCGTAATTATAAGTGAAAAAGAAAGAAAGTCAGCCTTACAGCAAATTATAAAAAAAAACATAAAATCACAATTTTAAAAAATTGTCAAAAATATATATCAAGTAGGTTAAGAATGAATTTACTAATATTGTTAGATATAAGTATCACGATCATTTTCCAACAAAAATGATCAAAATTGCTTATTTACACACGAAGTTATAGTTACTTTTGTGCGAAAAAACTAGTTTTGAGAAAATAGCATTTTTATGTTTATATATTCACTACTCCATAAAAGTGCCTCCAAAGAGTATCAAATGCACATATCTACTTACATAATCCTTTGACCATTTCTGTGAAGTAAGCAGCAGATGTTCATTACATTACTTTTGTACCCATGCCAGCTGAGAATCGTGACAATCCTAACCTTCCATATCCTTCACATAATGAATGGTACACATGCATAACAATCCCTTTGCTAAGGTGAGTATTCTTGCACTTCTCAGGTTCAGAATGGAGCAAAATACTTCGGCAACTATCACATCTGACATATTTAGTTATGGAGTAGTGAATTTATAAACAAGAAATGTATAAAACAGGATAGCATGTGGAGAAATTACGCACGCATACGCTGAACCCTTCTTCGATCGCACTGAGTGTGGTGACTGCTGCCTAACCTATCGTACAACAATATCAGAGTATAAAATTCTAAAAAAAACAAACAAAAAAAAACGACAAAATACAAGGAAAACAAACCATAGCAAAGAAAGGGGCGTGGCTGACGGGCGGACCTTTAAATCTCTGGCCCTTTAAACCCGCCATTACCTGAGAAGGGTGGCGTTATACGTCTGGAAACCAGTCCCGCGGTGTTCAGGGACACCACACCAGTCCACACACGAAGTTTGACAAAATCGAGTATTTTTCATCGAAATGAGAGTTAACCCCCCTAAGGCTCCTTTGCTCAAGCTTGTCATAGACCCTTTGTGCCACTGCCAATGCAATCTTTAGATTTGAAGGAACAAGGTCCACCAAATCCTTTTTCCACGGGATCTTTACATAATAGTGTCCATCCTCGAAGGAAATGGACTGTTTAAATTTATCAACTTCCAAAGCATCAATGTCAAGGGTTTGTTCTTCTTTAATGCCAATGGATTCTAAAGAATAAAAATTATCAGGACCATACTCTACATTAGAATTAACAAAGACTTCCTGCAAAGGATCAAATTGTAAACTTACCGGTTCTAAACAGAAATTGACAAGTAACTTAACAAAGGATTACAAAGGTGGAGCATGCCGATATGAGACCTTTTGATCCATATCTAGGTCGGATGCGAAAAAAAAATCATAATAATAATAAATTATAAATAAAAACTATAACAATATAAATAACAAATAAAAACATAAATAAATGCATAGATATAGTTAAATAATAAACAAACAGGTAAATAGTAAATAATAATAAATTGACATATAACTAATAATAAATGAAAATCAAAGACAAATGATAACATATAAACAAATAATATAAAATAAATTATAATCATTACAGCATCTTGCTTAGGTGTTTATCTAAATGATTCTTAAAGCTTCGAACTGAACTACATTGCACTACCTGTGCAGGAAGTTTATTCCATTTATTAACTACACGGTTGGCAAAGTTGTTTCTACCTACTTCCAAATTGAATCTATTCCCGGACAGTTTGAGACCATTGTTTCTTGTCTGATTCTCATTCAATGTGAAAATTTTGTCACTTATGATGTCAATTCCCTTTAGAATTTTAAAGACCTGTATCAAATCACCTCTGAGTCTACGCTTTTTTAGGGAAAACAGATTCATATGTTTAAGTCGATTTTCGTATGATCTATTCTTTATATTTGGAATCTTTTGTGGCTCGCTGTGTTGTACTTTTTCCAGTCTGTCAATGTCTTTAATGAGATTCAGTGACCATACGGAAACAGCATATTCCAAATGTGGACGAACTAACGATTTATATAGCTTGTTAATGAGTGATGGACTTTTGAAATCAAAAGATCGCGCAATCAGTCCTAGAATCTTATTTGCTTTCCTAGAGGCTGAAATACACTGCTTGGATGATTTGAGGTCGTTACTGATAATTACGCCGAGATCTTTTTCACTATCCATTTTTGTAAACGAATTTCCAAATAACTTGTAATCGTACTTACTCTTATTTTTACCTATGTGCATTACCTTGCATTTACTTGTGTTAAATTTCATTAGCCACTTTTCAGACCATTGCTGTAATTTATCTAAATCTTCTTGAATATCTAATTGGTTTGAGTGATCATTTGCCACTCCGCACAGTTTTGTATCATCAGCAAATTTGGAAACAGTAGATTTTAGTCCATGGTCTATATCATTTATATATACTATGAATAGAAGTAGCCCAAGAACGGAACCCTGAGGAACTCCACTTGCAACACTTTTCCATCCAGAAGTTTTTCCATTTAAAACAACTCTCTGTTTTCGACCATTCAACCAATTACTAGTCCAACCTAATAGGCTACCACTTATTCCATGCAAAGCTAATTTAGTAAGTAGTCTTTCGTGTGTGACGGTATCAAAAGGGGGTACTCAGCCCCACTCTGTTCAATGTGCTCATCTCCAACATTCTGGAATCATTCTGTGATCATTTGCCATTCCGCACAGTTTTGTATCATCAGCAACTTTGGAAACAGTAGATTTTAGCCCATGGTCTATATCATTTATCTATGAATAGAAGTGGCCCTGAGGAACTCCATTTGTAACATTTTTCCATCTATAAATTTTTCCATTTAAAACAACTCTCTGCTTTCGATCATTCAACCAATTACTAGTCCAACTTAATAGGCTACCACTTATTCCGTGTGAAGCTAATTTAGTAACTAGTCTTTCGTGTGGGACGGTATCAAAAGCTTTTGCAAAGTCTAGATATATTAAATCTATATTGTTTCTTTTGTCATAATTCGAGATAACTGTGTTGTAGAATTCGAGTAAGTTAGTGACGCAAGAACGTTTCCGTCTGAAACCATGCTGGCTATCATTTATCAAACGGTTACTTTCTAAATGATGTTCGATAGCATCTCTGATGATAGTTTCCATTATTTTTCCTACGATTGAAGTCAAACTTATAGGCCTATAGTTATTTGGTTTCTTTTTGACACCTTTTTTGAATATGGGAGTAACGTTAGCTAGCTTCCATTCTCTTGGGACATCTCCGGATATGATGGATTTCTTGAAAATAATTTCTAATGGAACAACAATCTCATTTTTCATTTCCTTTAAGATTCTTGGATGCCAACCGTCAGGCCCTGGTGTTTTATTAACTTTGAGTTTGTCTATAAACCTTTTAATTTTTTCTTTTGTTATATTTACCGTCGTGAGTAAGTTTACCCTAGACTTTTCACAGGTTTCAGTTTGGAGTTCACTTTGAGGTGTTTCGTTTACGAATACCGAGCTAAAATAATTGTTTAAAATATTACACATTCCTTCATTTGAATATTCGAGTTGACCGTCAGCAGATAATAGTGGACCAATGTGGTTCCTAACAACCTTTTGATCTCTAATGTAACTATAGAATTCTTTGGGATTCTCTTTGGATTTATCAGCGATGTTCCTTTCGTATTGTCGTTTTCTTTATTTCATTGTCTTTTTTAAATCTCTCTGTATTGATACATAACTTTCATAGTCATTAGATGCACCCGAGGATTTATATTTCTTATAAGCCTGTCTCTTTTTAGCAATACTTTTTTCAGTTTCTTTTTCGAGCCACTTTGGGCGAGCCTGATTTGGGGGACGTCTGTCCTTAAAAGGAATGTAAGTATAAATCATCTTAGTGAGCGTATTTTTAAATATTTCCCACATCTGATCTACAGGTCTTTCGCTTAATTTTGCCTCCCAATCTGTAAGCTGAAGCTCCTGACGTAGTCCTATGAACTGAGCTTTACTGAAATCGGGTATTTTAGAAACACAAGTACTGTATCTATTCTAGAATTTTTTAGGAGTTTGAATCTAACTAAGTTGTGATCGCTATTTACAACAGGTTCACCGACTTACACATCAGTTACCATGCTTTCGCGGCTAGTGATCAATAAATCGAGTAAGTTTCCATATCTTGTGGGCTCTTTTACATGCTGAATTAAGTAATTGTCACCATGAAAATCAACCAAGCGACTACCTATATGGCCACGTTCAAGGGTCATCCAATCAATGTCAGTAAAATTGAAATCGCCCATTATAAATAAATCCCGGTTGCAGAAACTAGACAGTTCTTGAAAGAACAGTTTGTCGTCTGCAAGTGATAATGTCTTTGGCCTATATATGACACCTACATTCATTTTTTGTCCATTTGTTTGGGTTAACTCAACCCACAAGCTATCATATGCATCCTGTTTCACTTTCTCTAAAACACAAGCATGAACATTGTTTTTAACGTACAACAGAACACCCCCACCTTTCTTGTGGTTTCTATCCTGATGAAAGTGTTTAAATCCCGCAATATTAAATTCAGCTTCGAACTCTGTACCATTTAACTCTGTCTCGGTTATTCCTATCATATCGAGATTTTCGTTTTTGACATACGCCCGTATTTCTTGAAATTTGTTCCTAATACTACGAGCATTAAAGTACATGGTTTTAAGGAACTCGTGATTATTTCTTTTTGACACATTTTGAGTTTCAATATTGTTGCAGCATGGCTGAGGTAGCTGAGTGAAAAAGAGGAACCAAGTTTGCTCTTTATTGAGAGCTCAGCAGACAAACGTAAAACAAGCCAAGATTGACGTCATAGCATCAGTACTTGAACAAAAACAAAAGACGTCTACAAAGGATCCAAACATATAAACAATACCAACAAATGCTATAGAGCATCAAAACATATTACAGAGTATTAAACATACGAGAATCGCATGGTATGAAAGGAACCTACAGCACAAGTATACAATTCTTATACATCAACACAAAGTCTATAGTAAAATAAGAATAATGCAATATATCTCAATTTACCACATCCCTTTTCCCTTATTGAAAAAGGAGTATCAGTATGAACATGACTGAAAAATTAATTTTCATGAATGGAAGACATTACAACACCAAAAATTAGAGATTCAATCATGTGGTTTCACAACTCTGCTAGACCTTCTCACAGGTTGTGGACTTGGTACATTAACAGGACTATCAAAATTATCAACATTTACAGAAGAATTTCCACCAGCCTTATCAATTACTTCTGAACTAGAGGGACAGTGTCCTTGACCTGAAGATGACATTGGCACAAACGGTTTACTGCTACATGAGTTATCTTTAGGTACAGTGTCATCACTGTGAACAGTTGGTGTATATCTAGGCATTAGTTGATCAGAATGTCTCTTCCAAACAATGTTACCAAATTTCTTTAACATAACCTTGTTAATCCTCATACCTAGAACTTCAATTACTTTCCCTTCCAAGCATGAATGACCTTTGCCATAATTCTTTACAAAAACAGCATCATTAATCTTATACTCAGACTTCTCAAAATTACACTCTTTTTCCAAAACCCTTTCCTTCTTGTTTTGTGGTTTAATTTTCTCAATAATACCTCTTAAGTTTCGGTTCAACATTAGCTCAGCTGGAGGTTTACCTGTGGAACAATGGATTGAACGTTTATAATTATATAAAAATCTACAGACTGGTTTGTATATCCCCTTCCTTAAATTTATCTAATCCTTCCTTGAAAGTTTTTAAAGCCCTCTCTGCTAAACCATTAGATGATGGGTTATAAGGGGCAGGAGTCATATGTATAATTCCATTCTTCTATACTTAGTATTCTCTTGTATCCTTTGCGTCATTGTATGTTCAATAATCATATCAAGTAGTACATTTCCCCATAGGTCGTCCCCACCCTTCACTGTCATCTCTTCCTAGCAGATTTCTTTACAATTAAAGTCACCCATTACAACTATTCTTCATCTTCCATTATCTTATTCAGTGTTATCCTTGTGTCTTCTAGCATATTTTTGTGTTCCTTCTCTTCCCATGAAGCCGTTTTAGGAGGCACATAATTTACTATAAACTTCCTGATCTTCCCATCCTTGTCCTCCATTTCCATCATAATCATCTCTATTCTTTCCATATGTGACATTCCTTACATTTATATCCTTAGTCAGGAACATAACTCCACCCTCTTGTTTTACCTGTTTCTAATCTAATAATTATATGCGCCATGTCCTACACTGTTGAGTGGTAGTGGACCTTTCAATTTTGTCTCTACAATTCCCCATTATGTCCGGTTCTTTTTCCTTCAGGTAATCATTCAGTTCGTTCAAGCCTATTATTAAGACATCTAGATTTGTGAAGGACACTTTTAATTTTCTGCTATTTCCATCGTGTTTTTGGTTTACCTTCCATTTTTCTCTGCTATGAACCATTTCTTCACTTTCATAATCACTACTCTCCAATAGAATTTCTCTTTTTCTGACTCTCTTTTCTCGTTTTTGTTTTCTCAACCTCTCTTTCCTCTTTATTCATCTCTCTTTTTACCCATACCTGTTTATATTGACCACTGTCTGCTAGTTTCCCTGTTTTTGGTAAGATATTCTCTGCTGTTGTTTGTGACCTGAATATAACCTTAATTGGTTTGGTCTTATCTGTATTGTATTTCCCTAACCTATATATTTCTTCTATTTGTTTCCCTTTTTCTGGTTCATCCTCTTGAACTACTTCTATCTTATTTACTTTTTCCTTTTCCTCCTTTATTCTTGTAGTCCTATTTGGATTATACTTCTCTTCCATCCCTAATATAATTACACATTAATTTTTATCCGCTAAGTCTTTTACTATATTTTCCTCCCTCATCACTTTAATAACTGTGTCCTTAGTTTGTTCTTTCATATGCTGTTCCACTATATCTCTAAATTCAATTTTATTGTTCTCTTGTACTTTTTTCCAACCACTTACCTCTTTTGCTATGGACTCTTTATTTTCTCTATTATTCCTCTTTAATACTCATTCTCATCCTTTACTTCTCTTAACTGTCTTTTTAATTTTTCTGTTTCTTTAGTTAGGTTTTGATTATCCTTCTTTAGTTCTTCCAGTTTATCAACTCTTTGGGTAACTAGTGTTAATTGGTTAAACCTAACCTCCCATGCTTCGTTAAATTTTTTCTTTTTTCTCCTCTAGATTTACTAGTCGGGGGAGGTTGTCACCTCCTCCCTCCTTAAATCCATAAAAGCACTTATCGTCTCTTTCCATTGATCTACTATTATCTATATTTCTGCTTTTAATACTTCTGCTTCCTTGTTCTTCCTCGTCTGTGTGTTCTGCACCCCTCTTGTTTACACCTCTTCTAACATCCGGGGCCCGTTCGTCCCCTTCCTCATTTCCTTCCATTTTCCGCAGTAATCCCTCTCTTTCTCCTTTTTCTTCACCTTCCCAGTACACCACGAGCTTTCCCTTCCCTATTAATACAACAAAGGTACTCCCGCGTTGTTGAGATCGATGAAACTTGAAGTTTTCCTGGAGTTCCAAACTTCGTCACCAAGGTAAAACGAATACTATAAGGTAAGTTAGTGGGGGGGGGGAACCTCTCCACTGCGCAGGTAGATGATGACGTCAACGGAAATATCGAGCCCAGGGTTCCGCGGGTCGAGGGCTGTCAGTCACTCACACACCAGTGTGTGGAGCGAAACTCCATCTTCTGATTAAAGGGGTAACTAAAGCAGGCAAATAACATATAAAAATGCCAACAGTTTGTATAGTGCAGAAGTGCAATGCCGTTAGACTGAAAGGTGATAAAAATGTATATTTCTTTTCACTACCCAAAGACAAAGAAATTAGAAAGAAATGGATTGAATTATGTGGCACACACAATACTCGGTCATCTGGATATGTATGCAGCCGTCATTTTGAAAGTAACTATTTATTAGCAACATTTCCTGAAATTTCCATTCAACTGCAAATAAACAGACTAAAGAATCCGGTTAAAACATAACTGAGCTTGGTGGAGATAAAGGTCTACATATAAAATCCACGCTTTAGGAGATATGGAAACCCACGCAAATCCAAAATGTAATATAATAAAAAATATATGATGCTTTTATGTGTCATTACTACTGGGTTTATATTCAGCTAGTTGGTGTGTATCAACAGTATATCTTCCTCACCTACCTGATCAACATATAAATTGACATGTCATCCCATCTGATAACTCGTCATATTAATATAATCCACCTAATGTGAAAGCATGGAAAAAAAATTATAACTTCTCTGGCGGTCATATCTCAGATACTGATAATTTGAGGATAAGAAAGTGATACCGAGTAATTTCAGTATTATGTAAACATCATAGTGTAATTTTAAAGTTTACCATACATACAGATGGTTTTCTTTAAAGTTTACAAATTCTTTCACCTCTCGCTCTCTCCCCTTCTGGATTTCCTATGACGTCATGGTGGAGGTGCGCGGAGGGGTGGTGGTGCTCAACGTACCTTATAGTAGGTGACCGGACAGTTTGATACTGGACAGTTTGATACCGGACATTTTGATACCGGGCATTTCGCTACCGGACATTTTGTGACTAGGATTTTTCACTACCGGGCATTTCGATACCACTAGATATACAGTATATATGTGTGTGCGCGAAGATATTGGAGTTTATTTTAAATAACTACCATACTGTTCTTGTAATTGGTTGTTTAAATAATCGCCATACTGTTCTTGTAATTGGTTGTTTAAATAATTGCCATACTGTTCTTGTATTTGGTTGTTTAAATAATGTATATATCACTCTCAGTCTACTCCTAACGCTCGGCAATCAACTACGGTTGCTGCATCTTTCAGTCTACTACTAACGCTTGGCTATCAACTACGGCTGCTGCATTTGCATCCTGTATAGTTCCGCTTTACAAGGGAAAGGAGGACAAGTGTGAGTGTAGTAGTTTCAGAGGGATCAGCTGTTGAGTGTAGTTGGGAAGGCTTATGGGAGGGTCTTGATTGAGAGGTTTAGGAGAGGAACAGAGGGAGTAATTGGTGAGGAACAATTTGGTTTTAGGACAGGTAGGGGATGTGTAGATCAGATTTTAGTGGTAAGACAGATATGTGAGAGAGCTATAGGAAAAGGTAAAGATGTTTTTTGGGCTTTTATGGATCTGGAAAAGGCTTACGACAGGGTAGACAGGAAGGCACTGCAGATATATGGGATAAGAGGAAAACTGTTAAGAGCAGTCAAGAGTCTTTATGAGAGTAGTAGAGCTTGTGTTAGGATTAGAAATGGAGAGAGTGAATGGTTTGAGGCAAAGGAGGAACTTCGTCAGGGATGTATTATGTCGCCCTGGCTGCTCAATCTATATATGGATAGGGTGGTGCGAGAGGTGAATGCAAGGGTAGTGGGTCAGGGGTTGGAGATGATTAAAGAAAATGGAGAAAAGTGGGAGGTGAGCCAGCTTTTGTTTGCTGACGACACTGCGCTTGTGGCAGGATCAGAGGAGGGATTGAGGAAGTTAGTGACAGAGTTTGAGAAAGTGTGTGAAAGAAGGAAGCTGAAGATAAATGTGGGCAAAAGGTGATGAGATGTACAAGGGGAGAGAGTGACAGTAGGCTGGAAGTGAGCATTAAAGGTGAGAAACTGGAGGAAGTAGATAGTTTTAGATACTTGGGTGCGAATGTGACAGGAAAGGGAGGAGTGGGGGTGGAGGTAGAATGTAGATTGAGAGAAGCGAGTAAATGCCTTAGTGGATTAAAAAGTGTAATGAGAAATAGACATTTTAGGAATGGATGCTAAGAGGTTATATGAAGGAGTGATTGTGCCAATAGCAATGTACGGGGCAGAAACATGGAATGTGAGAGAGGAAGAGAGAAGGGGTTTGAATGTGTTTGAGATGAAGTGTCTGAGAAGTATGATAGGGGTTACTAGGCTAGATAGAGTGAGAAATAAGGAGGTGAGGAGGAGAACAGGGGTGGAAAGGGAGCTGGGAGATAGGGTTGATGGTTTGCACACATGGAAAGAATGCGTGAAGAAAGATTAGTAAAAGAAGTGTGGAAGGCGGAGGTGGAAGGAGTGAATATGAGGGGGCGTCCTAGGATGAGATGGATGGATGGGGTGAAAGGGGCATTACAAAAGAGAGGAATGTCTGTAGAGGAAGGACGGGAGAGGACAGAAGATAGGGGTGAATGGAGAAGGGTTGTGTATGGATGAGGCTGTGATGCATGAGGGGGAGTGGGTGGGGGATGGGGGTGAGGAAGTATGTATAAAAAAAAAAGAAAAAAAAAAAAAATTGACGCAGCCCAAAGGGATTTCTCCCCGTCTTCTCCTTTCCTGCATGAGGGGTCGGAGAGGGGGGGGGTCGTCGAATTTATGAAGCGGCCTTGCTGTGGATGTGCTGTGTCATGCGACACTGCTTCTGACCCAGGGCAGTGGACAGGATGCAGGGATGACCCATCATCCAGGAGGTGCCAAGATAGGAGGGAGGGAGGAGGGTGGAGGGGAGTGGAATATATGGGAAATGGAATGGGTGGGAGTGATTTCTATGTCTTTTTCTTTTTGGCTACCCTCGTGTAAGGGGGAAAAGGCCTTTGGTATATGTATGTACATATGCATTCTAACATTGATTAATGTGTATATTTATGTCAAAATAGACAAATAAATTATTTGAAAAATACAAAAATGATAAAACAAAAGCAAATAAGTTCTAAGAAATGAGTAATAGAAAAAAAAGCGTCCTAAAGTTGAAATTGGGTGACGATGCCAAAGCGCCAATGGTCGCGGATGGTGATGTTCAACAGGTTAATAACCTTGCAAGACGGGCTTTCATATAAGGGGGCTCTCTCAATAGAAAACTGCTGAAAGTTTTGCAGAATGTCATTTCCAATTATGCCTAAAACCTTCAGTTGATCTCCTTTCACCTTGGGAAAACTAGGGTAAACATAAAATTCATGATTGTTCATACTTTGGACTACAGAGGATAAAGAAGGAATTTGTATGGACAAGTTGAATCCTTCCATTGCGAAAAACAAACTAAACAGTTTTAACCCGGAGTGGAATTTGAGATTTGCAGCATAATTAAAACCCCTTTTATTCATTAGAGGTAAACCAAATGAAGAAACCAACTTGTCCATAGGAGGACTTAAACAAGGTCCTACACTGTCCTCCACCAATTCTTGGTTAATAATGGAAAACTGGGCTCCAGTGTCTAATAGGAAGAGACATTGGGCAGTTCTCTTGCCTCTGCTAACAGGAAGGGAAACCAAAGGAACAATTGAATCTGATAATCCATGGAAATTAAAAAAATTCTCTTCGGAAAGAGGTAACTTGTTAGTCATAGGACACATAGCTCCATGGTGCTCGGATTTGTTACACACAAAACATTTATAAGGCAGAGTGGCCTTTAACCCGGGGCATTCCAAAGAGCCATGTCCATGATTCAAACAACTGTTACAGAGTCCTAATTGAGCTGCTCTAGCTTTTCTGTTTTCAAGGGAAATAAAGGAAGAACACTTTGAATTTGCATGGTCAGAAGTGGGGCAAAATCTACATCTGTAAGTAGACTTCTTAATGGAATCTGGATTGACCTTTAGGGACTGACTAACTCCCTTGCTAGAATCAACAGGTTTTTTCAAGGAATTTTCCTTGAAGGCAAGGGAGCTGGTAGTATCACTTCGTCTGGGTTTGACGTTAAGGTTATCAGATCCCATTTTAAGTCTAACTAAAACTGATTGATGAACTTCTTTAAGTTGATTAAAATTGGGGTAATTTGAATCAATCACTCGAGACAATTCAACCAAGAAAAATTTAGGTAATTTATTTAAAATTAACTTGCTAATCAAAAGGAGGCCCTCGCTTCCAGCCTTAGTAAAGTCAACTCCAATCCCCTCAAGGTCTTGTAGTTTAGAATCTACAAGCCTAATGTAACTTTCTAGGTCCTTCACCTTGGAGACCTCAGGTGCATTAATAATAGAATTTAACACCTTGTCTAAGATCTCTTATCAAAAAACAAATCATTAAGAAGAAGGAACGCAGTGTCATAATTAGAATCATCTACTGGTAAATTCTCCACTAAGTGAAAAGCCTCCCCTCTGAGATACCCTTTTAAATAAATTAATTTCTGACTATTAGTCAGATTGGGAATACCAGCAATGGCATTCTGAAAACCCTTTTTAAAATTGAAGTAGGCAAAGGGATTCTGAGAATTGCTCTCAAAGTGTTGAAGAACAATAGGAGGGAGGGGAAGTTTTACAGAATCAACTCCAGTGGATTTGCTAGAATCACCAACCTTAGAACCTTGGACTCCCCTTAATCCTTGTCTCCGTTCCTTGAAAGGAGACAATTCTAGGAGGATAGACAGGCGGTAAGCCCTGGAATTTTCCATATCCTCCTTTCTTTCTTCAGGGCGTAACAAGTAAATGTCATTGTCAAACGTTTGAATTTCCGTGAGGAAATTTTCAATTTGGGATAACATAGAATCAAGTACAGAGATAAAGTGTCAAGTTGTGATTTTATTTAAACCTTAAGATCTTTTGTGATTAAACATTTTTTGTGGGCTCGTTGTCTTCGGAATTTTTTTAGGTCCTCAGACTCAGAAAATGACTTTTCGTCGCTAGTCATTTTTAATACAACCCAAAGACTCGTCCCCAATTCAAAAGTGTACGACTGTCGTACCGAAAACTGTCTTATAGACCAACCAATAAGACAGATCTTAGAGAAATTTCATCAAGATATAATTTAAAGACAACAGAAATTAAACTGAAAAGAACAGACAAAGCAAGGGAAACCACGATTAGAAACAATAGAGGCCACCAAGATCAATGGAACCATTCGATAAACTTCATGGACATTTGCCCCATCACGGACATCTAGTCTCTCACGGTCATTAGATCTCTTATTACCTTGGTCCCCTACGTCACCGCGTTCCACACTGGCCACCCGTCGTTCACTGACATTCTGTCCGGCATCCCTTCCTAAAATGTTATTCTGTCCTCCACTGACATATCCTACCGCGATATTTTGTCCTCCACTATCATTGCATACATACATACATACATACATACATATACCAAGGCTTTTTCCCCCTTACAAGGGAGGTAGCCAAAAAGGAAAAGGCATAAAATCATTCCCACCCATTCCATCCCTAATTACACTCCACACCCCTCCACCCTCCCTCTTATCTTAGCACCTCCTGGATGACGGGTCATCCCTGTACCTTGTTCACTGCCCTGGGTCAGAAGCAGTGTCGCCAGACACAGCACATCCACAACAAGGCCGCTTCATTAAATCAGCGACCCCCCCTCTCCGTCCCCCCATTGCATAAAAGGAGAGGACGGGGAGAAATCCCTTCGGGCAGCGTCAAAATTTGCTCACACATACTACCTCACCCCCCATCCCCTCGCCCATTCCACCTCATGCATCACAACATCATCCATACACAACCATTCTCCATTCACCCCTGTCTTCTGTCCTCTCCCGTCCTTCCTCAACAGACATACCCCTCTTCCCCAAAGCCCCCTTCACCCCATCCATCCACCTCATCCTAGGACGTCCCCTCATGTTCACTCCCTCCACATCTGCCTTCCATACCTCTTTTACTAGTCTTTCTTCACTCATTCTTTCCATATGTCCAAACCATCCTAATACTCTTTCATCAACCCTATCTCCCAATTCCCTTTCCACCCCTGTTCTTCTCCTCACCTCCTCATTTCTCACCTATCTAGCCTAGTAACCCCCATCATACTTCTCAGACACCTCATCTCAAATACATTCAAACTCCTTCTCTCCTCCCCTCCCATGTTCCATATTTCCGCCCCACATAATGCTGTTGGCACAATCACTCCTTCATACAGTCCCCTCTTAGCATCCACTCCCAAATGTCCATTCCCCATTACACTCTTCAATCCACCAAGGCACCCACTCGCTTCTCTCAATCCACATTCTACCTCCACCTTCACTCCACCCCCTCCCGCCACACTTGCACCCAAGCATCTAAAACTATCCACTTCCCCCAGTCGCCCTCCCCTAATGCTCACTTCCAGTCTACCGCCACTTTCACCCGCCGTACATCCCATCACCCCACCCCCACCCACACCCATCTCCAGCTCTCTTCCTTCACACACTCTCCCAAACTCTGTCACCAACTTCCTCAGTCCCTCCTCCGATCCTGCCACAAGCGCAGTGTCGTCAGCAAACAACAGCTGGCTCACCTCCCACTTCTCTCCACCTTCTTCAACCATCTCCAATCCCCGACCCACCACCCCCGCACTCACCCCTCGCACCACCCCATCCATGTACAAGTTGAACAGCCAGGGCGACATAACGCATCCTTGGCGAAGTTCCACCTTTACCTCGAACCACTCACTCTCTCCACTTCCAATCCTGACACAAGCTCTACTACTCTCATAAAAACTCTTGATAGCTCCCAGAAGCTTTCCTCCTATCCCATATATCTGCATAACCTCCCACAGTGCCTTTCTGTCTACCCTGTCATAAGCCTTTTCCAGATCCATAAAAGCCAAAAAAAAAAAAAAAAAAAAAAAAAATCCTTCCCCTTTCCTATAGCTTTCTCACATATTTGTCTTACCACAAAGATCTGATCTACACAACCTCTACCCGTCCTAAATCCACACTGTTCCTCACCAACTACTCCCTCTGTTCCTCTCCCAATCCTCTCAATCAAGATCCTCCCATAAGCCTTCCCAGCTACACTTAACAAGCTAATCCCTCTGAAACTACTACATTCACACCCGTCCCCTTTTCCCTTGTAAAGTGGAGCTATACAGGCACTCCTCCAGTCCTCCGGCACTCTACCCTCTCTCCAGCAAACATTAAACAACCTCACCAGCCAGTCCACCATCACTGCACCTCCCCCTTTTAGACATTCTGCACGGCATCCATCCAGACCAGGTGCCCCACCTGCTTTCATCATCTTAACAACTGCCTCCACTTCATCCTTCCCCACCTCTCCTCCACTTTCCACACTCACCACGGTCACCCTCCTAGCACCCCCCACCGTAACCATCCCTCCCTCCCCATCCTCCTTCACATTCAGCAACTCCCCAAAATACTCCGCCCATCCCCCCCACTGCCCTCTCCGCCACCATCATCTCTCCATCCGCACCCTCTACCCTCCCCCCTCTCCACTTGACTCGCCTCCCCCTCCTCTCTCAATTTCCTTCCAAAACATCCCCTTATTACTTTCAAAATCCTCTGTCTCCTCACTCTCACCCCACTTCACATCCGCTCTCCTCTTTGCCTCCCCCACCCCCTGCTCCACCTCTCCCCTCTCCTCCCTGCACCTCTCATAAGACTCCCTCGTCCCATTCTGCAACCAATCTGTGAAAGCTCGCTTCCTCTCTTCTACAACCTTCCCCGTTTCCTCATCCCACCATTCACCACCCTTCCTTCTATTTCCTCCTGTCCTTCTTGTTCCACACACCATCCCTGCACACTTTGTGACTCCCTCCTTGAACCATCCCCACTCCTCCTCCACACCCAGCTCCACTCCACCCCCCATCCCCACCCCTCCCCCAGCTTCCCCCTGCACTCCCTCTCCCCCTCCGTCTCACTATCATTGCATACCATCGAGATATTTTGTCCTCCACTATCATTATATCCCATCGTGATATTTTGTCCACTACTATTATATTACATCATATTTTGTACTTTGACATTACATTTTAATGTAATATTTCGTCCTCTATCGACATTATATTCCTAAAATGATATTTTGTCCTACACTGACATATTGCTCTATATTATTGTTATACCATACTCTATTTTCCCCAATTAGAGTTGCCAACTCTGTTAAGCTACAATTAAGGACACAAAAACTTAATTGATATTTATCTAAGTGGCTATAGATCATAATAGATGCCAATATTAAATGCAGATGAAAATACAAAAAACAAGAATGAGAAGACATTTATTTTACCTTGATAAAAGAATTTTAATCTTTAAAACTGTATTTGCCTTAGCTTTTTGCTTCCTTCAGAAAATTTGTATCATCTTTGATGTTTTTAGCGAATTCCAAGCAACTATCATTTATGTTAAAATATATGAGTTCATTCTTAATTCAACAGAGCATCAGTTCCTTTCATCTCTCCATTTAGATGATATTAAACTAAAATCTTTCTCATAATAAGATGATGGTCTGGATAGTACAAAAGAAACTATTTTGAAAACATCGATACATTTAAAGTCCATAGATTTTAAAATAAAATACCACTATCTGCTTTTTGTTTTTGAGTTTATGGAGAGTTCAGAGCTTTTGATAATGTCGAAGTTTCTTTGAATTAATACTACTTCATCAAAAAGTTCATCCATCTTTAATTTAAGCTTTCCTTCTAACTTAAAATATTCTACTACCTCTACAAATTTCTCAAACTTTGGGAATGAATGGCCCAAGAAACTTAGGTTTGATAATTAGCCGAATGTTGAATTTTCATAGAAAATCTATTCTGTTTTTCCAAATATCTGATAATAACATGAAATGTTGGCACTACTATTACAAGTTTTCTCGCATAAATTTCACTGTTCTTCTAGTATTTATAACAAATTACGGCTCGATTTTGTGAAGGGCTTCATCACTACCTTGTATAATGCGCCATATTTGTTTTGGTTCTTCGTGAGTTCAGTTGATAGACGGAGGTATTGCCTTTCCAAACGTCCAACGGGACCTCCTTTCCTCCTCTATTTTTTTCCTTTTCTTTTTGTGGTGATTCTCAGATTTAGGAACATCGTTTATGATTTTCTGGTTTTCCCTAAATGAACGCATTTTTTAAAATGGAGAATTGAGTTATACATAAAATGAGGCTATGCGGGATGCGGTCTGCTGTCTACTGCTCTGTGGTTCTGGTATTGTGCGGACTAGAGTTGACAGAGTCTGCACCCTTACAAGAAATAAACACTTTTGCAATCACGTCTTGAGAGCAGGAAATTGAACTACCAGTCAAAACGATTTCAAAATAAAGGACAAACAGTGTAATTTCAAAGGTTAATAAAGGACAAGGACAAATAGAGCTGAATAAAGGACTGTCCTTTGAAATAAAGGACGGTTGGCAACCCTATCCCCAATACACTCTTTCCCCTTCCCTTTGAATTTCTACCCCAAAAAGGGAACTAGTTCATTACAAACTCCCACAATGAGGTTTGTAAGAACATCTTCGCCTGTGTGAGTAAGGTGGATCCCATCAGAAGCATAAAGGTTATGACGCCTGGAAAAGAGATACCAAGGATAAAGAAAATGGTATCCCAGTTGCGTGCACAATCGTGATATCCTCTCATTGATCCCTATGGCTCTACTGATCAACAAACTTACGTAGATCCTCGGAAGGATCTCACATACTACATGACGGCTCCCACGCTCCTTCATTTCCTGAAGAAGGACCTTGTAATTCCGAACAAGTTCCTCTGATCTCACCCTACCCACATCGTTACTTCCCGTATGAATCGTAACCGTGTTCGTCCGCCTTTGCTCCCTGATGGTCTGGGTACAATCGGCGATTCCGGTTGACATACAAGCTTGCAACGTCGTTTAGTCTTCCGCTGCAGGATGTCGTCATAGCCTCGCACCATGGAGTCCCCCACCACCAAGAACTCCTGATTTTCAGCCACCTCATCCTCCAGCAGAGCAAAACGATTGGCTAGTTCCAGTGGTTGCTCCGCAGGGCACCCGCTTACCGAACGCGGGCTCGACAAACGGGACCCCACGGAGCGCCACTCGCTCACGGCAGTGGCAGAAGTGGAAGAGGTGGAACGCTCTTTGGGTTGTGGGGAGGATTCACTCTTCTCACAGAGCGCACTCTTGAGAAGACAAATTTCCTCCTCACATCCTGAGATGGTCCTCCACGTTCACACAACCTTCACAAGCCATTTCGCTTTTCCTTCGGCAATACAAACGGCAAAGAGAAAATATAAAACAACAAAAGAAACAAAACCGGTCACTAAATGAACTAAATACACGAAGCTTACTCTGCTTACCTTATACTATTACTCCTACCTTTGGAGTACAGTAACAGACTACTATTTGATTCTACATTACTAGAACACTACACTTTATCTTAAACCTGTAACTGTATAGCGCCATACGTATACAATTACAAAAACACAACATAATCACTTGTCACTACTCGAAGATATAAACTTCCCAGGAAGTAGTAAACTTAACAAGAGGTGTTCGCTAGCTGGTGTCTCGGCAGAAGACAAAATCTGAAGCTGAGGTCACGAAGCAGACTGAGCTGAGTTCACAAAGCAAATTGTATATTTAGATTTGAGCTAAACTCTTTAATATATAACGCTTCTAAGATTTAGAGGCGTCTATCATCTGTACAATTCACAGAGCGTCCCAGTACAAAAACGTTGTGATCTTGGAGATTTTCATTATAGAAACATTGAGTTTAAAACTTTAATAGATCAGGAAACAAAGAAATTCCTAGATGTGGTGCAGGATAATTTCCTAAAACAACTGATTACCGATCCTACAAGGGGAGTAAATACTCTGGCCTTAGTTTTAACTAATAATGAGCACCTAATGAGTAACGTAAAAGTGGGAGATAGTCTAGGTCTCTAGCGATCATCAAGAACTAAGATTTAATATTATTTGGGAAGAATGAAAAAAGTACGAATAACGTCCAAGTACCAGACTTCTGTAGAGTAAACTTTGACAATAAAAAACCTATTTGAAATTTAATATAAAATGTCATGCGGACGTTTCGGACATTGTCGAGTCTCGGTGCGTGACCGGGGGTCAGGTCAGGACCAGGGGTCGGGTCACGGAGGGTAATATGCATACCTTGGGTCAGGTCATTTGGGGGCGAGGGCTCAACAGACAGGTCAGCGATTTGGACGGAATGTATAGCAATCTTATCTAATTATTAATGCACAAAATACATTTATCCTCCTGAATTCAATACGGAAAAATAGCAATACTCCCAAATGGATGACGGACAGATTGAAATATGAGATCGGAATGAAAAGAGGACTTTACGTAAGGGAAAAAAAAAAAAAAAAAAAAAAAAAAAAAAAAAAAGAGGGGGAAACACACCTTCGATCCAGATATAACGAAAGGGCAAAGCTGTTTAAAACGAATACACGTGCAGCGAAACGTAATTATGCAATTAAGGTTGTTAGTCAAGCAAGATCCAACCCAAAGGGTTTCATCTCTATAGAACAAAAAATAAAGAAAGAATAGGACCAATTAAAAACGATGAAAATGTCATGATAGAATCGGAGGACAAAATGAGTGAGGAGTTTAACAATTATTTTCTATCGGTGTTTACTAATGAGAGGTTAGATAAAGTAACTGACTGCGATCCGATTTTCAGAGGGGATGAAGAAAGTAGTCTATTTAGTATCAGCATTAATAAAGTAGAAATAGTCAAGCAGTCTGAAAGACTTAAAAGCTACCAAATCCCCGGGTCTAGACGAAATTTTTCCGAGAATGCTAAAGGAGTGTAAATTTGAAATCTGCGACCAGTTAGCTGAAATATTTAATACATCAGTAGACACTGGTTTTGTACCTATTGCTTGGAGGCAAGCAAACGTTGTTCCTGTTTTTAAGAAGGGAGATATATCGTCTATATGCAACTACAGGCCAATCAGTTTGACATCAGTTATAGGAAAAAATGCTTGAATCAGCAATAATAAATAGACTCAGACAACACACCGGAAGACATAATTTAATTCGTGATTCACAGCATGGTTTCTCCAAGGGTAAGTCATGTGTGACTAATCTTCTATCCTTTTACACTAAAGTATATAAGGCTTCAGATAACAATTATAATTACGATATTATTTACCTTGACTTTAGCAAAGCATTCGAAAAGGTGCCACAACAGAGACTACTGAATAAAGTGAAAGCCCATGGCATAGGAGTTAAAGTGTTAGAACGGATTAGAGCTTGGATTAGTAACAGAAAACTGCGGGTCACCATAAATGGAGTAAAATCTAGGTGGGGCAATGTTAGTAGTGGGGTTCCCCAGGGCTCGGTTTTGGGTCCCTTGTTGTTCATTATGTACATAAACGACTTAGACGACGGGATAAATAGTGATTTTAGCAAGTCTGCGGACGACACTAAAATAGGACGCCTAATTAGGTCAGGAGACGACGCAGAAATTCTGCAGGATGATCTTAACAAATTGTTCACATGGTCGGTGAAATGGCAAATGAACTTCAATATCTCTAAGTGTTAAACGTAGGGGTGCACAACCCCAAAAATAGATATAGCTTAGATAACACGCTTTTAGAGAAAACTGAGTGCGAGAGAGACTTGGGAGTTCTAGTGAGTCCGGACCTTAAAACCAGGAAACAGTGCATTAGTGCCAGGAATAAAGTTAACAGAGCATTAGGTTTCATTGCTAGGACGATAACGAATAGAAGTGCAGAGGTAATTATTAAACTCTATCTAGCGATAGTTAGATCCATCCTTGACTTTGCGGTACATTTTTGGTCTCCGTCCTACAGAATGGACATCAATTCACTAGAATCAGTACAGAGAAAAATGACCAAAATGATACGTGGACTCAGAAATTTGCCTTACGAAGAGAGGCTTAGGCACCTTAACCTACACTCTCTGGAAAGACGTAGAGTGCGGGGTGATCTAATAGAGGTGTTCAAGTGGATCAAAGGCTTTAACAAGGGTGATGCAAACAAGGTCATCATATTAAAACAACAGGGCAGGACTCGCAGTAATGGTTATAAACTGGACAAATTTAGATTTAAAAAGGAAATGGGCAAGAATTGGTTTACTAATAGCGTGGTCGACGAATGGAATAAACTTAGTAGCCATGTAGTAAGTGTTGAAACTATCAGTTGTTTTAAGAAACGATTAGACAACTTCATGGATGGGGATGACAGGTGTTTCCTTCAAGGATGTTTCTTGTTAGTGATATGCCATTTTTTTTTTTTTTTTTTTGGGGGGGGGGGCTCCTGATGTCAGGAGGTATGAAAGGCGACAGAATAACCTCACTGTCGGCATGCCAATATAGGTGGAGGGAAGGGCTTCACAGTTCTCTTGTGCACATGTAAACCTATAGATGACGTTATTTCTGAAGGTCCTTTCTCTCTTGGTGGGAGCTGTTTTTAAGTAGGAGGTGGCTGGTCTTCTTTGTCTTATAATAAATCACTAACTTAAGTATTTTCTCTGGTTAACTGGTTTAATGTTCCTCTTTAAAATTTGTTTCATTATAAATTCATCTTTATGGGCTGATAAAAAGTAGACTTCTAATAGATGTTAGTTTTCTCTTTATTTTGATTAATGTTATTATCTTTGTACCACCCATCCATTATTTTTTTAGTCTGGTGGTTAATATCTTTCTCATTGAGGTCATTATTGATTAGTATTTAGATGGAACATAGAACATAAAATAAGAGAATAAGAGTTTAAATGTGTTAAAAATTAAACGTCTGAGAAGTATGGTAAGGATTACTAGGCTGGATAGAGCGAGAAATAAGGTGAGAAGGACAGCGGCGTTGGAAAAGATGATGGGAGATACGATGAAAGAGTGAATGAAGAAAGATTAGTAAAAGAAGTATGGAAGGCAGAGGTGGAGTGAAAATGAGGGGACGGACAAGGATGAAATAAATGAATGTGGTAAAAGGAACATTGGGAAAGAGGGGGATGTCTGTTGAGGAAGTAAGGGAGAAGACAGAAGATAGGGGTGAGTGGAGAAAGGTTGTGTATGGATGATGCCGTGATGCATGGAAGGGAGTGCGTAGGGGATGGGGGGGTAAGGGAATATCTGTGAATGATAATTTGATGCAGCCTGAAGGGATTTCTCATTGTCTTTTCTTTTTCTACATGAGGGGAAAGAGATGGGGGGGGGAGGTCACCAATAAAATGAAGTGGCCTTGCTGTGGGTGTGCTGTGTCTTGCTGCATTGCTTCTGATCTTGGGCAGTGGACAGGATACAGGCATGACCCATCATCCAGAAGCCAAGAAAAGGAGGGAAGGATGGTGAATGGGAGTAGTGTGTGGGGATGAAATGGGTGTGAGTGGATTTATGCCTTCTGACTTTGGCTACCTCCCTTGTGAGGGGGAAAAAAGCCCTTAGTATATGTATGAACATAGGTGGAGCACTTGATTTCATTGTGTGCTTGTTTCTATGTGCTACAGTGTGAATGCTCCTTGAATGTAGGGCACTCACTAGAACCATTGGTAGTGTCCAGAGTTTGTGAATTTGGTGTAAACTTCTGTATTAAAAGAATGTTCAGTTTGTTTCACTAGGAGGTCAAAGAAGGGCAAGGTTCTGTCAACGCAATCTTCCATAGTGAAGGTAGTATGTGTCAGAGTTTTTCAGCTTTATTACTGTTCTTGGTGTTTATGAAAATGTCATCAATTTACATAAATACATATACCAATGGCTTTTTTTTTTCTTACAAGGGAGGTAGCCAAAAAAACAAAGGCATAAAATCCACTCCCACGTATTCCATCCCCACATACTCCATATAGTGCTGTCGGCACATCTCCCCTTCATACAATCTCCTCTGAGCACCCATTCCCAAATGTCTATTTCTAATTACACTTTTTAATCCCCCAAAGCATTTACTCGCTTCTCTCAATCTACATTCTACCTTCACCTCCACTCTTCCCTTTCCCCCCACATTTGCACCCAAGTATCTAAAACTATCCACTTCCTCTAGCCCCTCTCCAATTTGCTGCCATCCTCTCTTGTACATCTCATCACCTTACTTTTACCCACATTTATCTTCAACTTTCTTTTTTTGCATACCTTCTCAAACTCCAACACTAACTTCCATATTCTTTCCTCTAATCCTAGCACAAGCGCAGTGTCGCCAGCAGATAACAACTGACTTATCTTCCATTTTTCTCAATTTTCTTTAACCATCTCCAATCCCCTGACCATTACCCTTGCATTTACTTCTCGCACCACCCCATCCATGTATAAATTGAACAGCCAAGATGACATAATACATCCCTGACAAAGTCCTACCTTTACCTCGAACCAGTCACTCTATTTCTAATTCTAACACAGGCTCTACTACTCTCATAAAAACTCTTGACTGCTCTTAACAGCTTTCCTCCTATATCATATATCTGCAATACCTCCCACAGTGCCTTTCTGTCTACCCTGTCATAAGCCTTTTCCAAATCCATAGAGACCCAAAAAATATCTTTACCTTTTCCTAAAGTTTTCTCACATATCTGCCTTACTGCAAAAATCTGATCCACATAACCCTTACCTGTCCTAAACCCACAATATTCCACACTAATTACTCCCTCTGTTCTTCTTCTAATTCTCTCAATCAAAATCCTCACATAAGCCTTCCCAACTACACTCAACAAACTGATCCCTCTGAAACTATTAAACTCACACTTGTTCCCTTTTCCCTTGTAAAGTGAAACTATACAGGCACTCCTCCAGTCCTCTGGTACTCTAACCTCTTTTAGACAAACATTAAACAACCTTACCAGCCAGTCCACCATCACTGTTGCTCCCTTTTTTACACACTCCGCATGACATCCATCTAACCCAGGGGCCTTACCTGCTCTCATCATTTTGATAACTGCTTTCACCTCATTTTTCCTTATTTCTCTCCATTTTCCTTATTTAACATTATCATTTTATTAGCGTTTCCCACTAGAATTACCTTTCCCTCCCTATTCCTTCACATTTAGCAACTCCCTAAAAATACTCTGCCAATCTTCCTCCTACAGCCGACTCTTCCATGGTCATATCTCCATCTGCACCTTTTACCTTTTCTTCTCTACTTAGTTCGCCTCTCCTTCCTCTCTTAATTTCCTTCCAAAACATCTTTTTATTACTTAAAAAAAATCTGTCATACTCTTGCCCCTTTTCACATCTGCTTTCTCTCCTCTTTGCCTCCTTTATCTACTGCTTTACTTCTCTTTTCTTTGTACCTCTCATATGATTAATTCTATTTTGTAATCAAACTGTGAATGCTCGCTTCTTCTCTTATAAAGCTTTCTTTGCTTACTCATCCCACCAATCACTACCCTTCCTTCCATTTCCTCCTGTCCTCTTTGTTCAACACACCATCTTTGCACAACTTGCAACTCTATCCTCCACTCTCTCCCACTCTTCTCTCAGATTCTTCTTGTGCTCCTTATCCTTTTCTTTCTCATTTAAACAGTTTACTCTAAGCACCTCCCTACCTTCTGTCCTTTTATTCTTTCTCCATCTATCCTCCACTTTCAACTTACCTTCCACCAAAAAATGATCTGATTCCCCCACTCTCTCTCCTTAGAACATGTACATCCAAAAGTCTTCCTACTCTTCTGGGTACCAGTATATAGTCCATTAAAGCCCTATCTACCACCCTTACATCCATTACCCTTTCCCATGTGCACTTATGCTTGACTTTCTTCCTAAGCACTGTATTTACTATCATCAACTCTCTAGACATATCTCCACCATCATCTTTTCACTACAATTTTTCCTAGAACTCCACACTTCCCAACCACTCCTTCTATATGTTCATCGACTCTATCATTAAGATTTCCCAATGCCACTATATTGACATTTCTCCCTAAGCCCTCTATGTACTTATTTAAACTTCTCCAAAAAGCCTCCCTTTTCTCTATACTCTTCTCACTGCCAGGCCATATGCACTTACAAAAACCCACATCTCTCTTTCCAGTTTCACTTTCATCCACATTAACCTTAAGACCTCATTCCACACCACACGTTACCTATCTCTTGACTTACTAGCATACCCAACCCTTCTCTCCCTTGTCCTACATTCATGACACCCTCCCAACTACACTCCCAAGCTCAAACTCGCCCCTCCCTCTCAACTCAGATTCACTCAATGCCAACACATACATCTTCCCTTTTACTCTCATCTGTACATCATCCACACTCATTAAGAGACCCAAACCTTAGGGTTCTGGTTGGAAAACTCCCATACCCTCTCATACCTTTGGCCCTTTTTTTTTTTTTTTTTTTTTTTTTTTGGGGGGGGGGGGCCTTTTATGATTCAAGTGGCAGTATTCTTTCTCCCCAGCACAGGGTTCGGTAAAAAAGGAAATGAATATTCAGAGTAGTGGTACAGGACAGTATTAAGAGTGTGTGTGTGTGTGGGGGGGGGTGGCAGCATAAAAGATGGACAGCCAAAGTAAAATTAAGTAGCATCATTTCTCTATAGAGATTTCCTCTAACAGAAACAAAATGATGAGAGGCTCTGGTCCATAGTGGCACCCCATATAGACCCATAAGTATCAGCTGAATGCTACTGAGCAGCTTTTAACCCTACAATAACATGCAGCCAATACCCTAGACTGGGATATGTATATATGTATATATATATATATATATATATATATATATATATATATATATACATATATATATATATATATTTATATATATATATATATATGTATATAAAATTATGTATATACATACACATATGTATATATATATATATATATATATATATATATATATATATATGTATATATATATAATATATATATATATATATATATGCATATATATATATATATACACACACACACACACACATATATATACATATATATATATATATATATATATATATATATCCCTATGTTTATATACATATATATATATATATATATATATATATATATATATATATATCAAGGACATTTTATATTGCACAAATATATCAACATTAGAAACCTATCATTGTTTATAGGACAAATATATCAACTATTAACTTATTCAATGCAGTATAATTTAATATAAACTTTTATAGTGAAATAAGAAATTCATTTTAAGCATTGTTATGCTTTGAAATACCAATTTTAGCCGGACTTAACATGTACTATTGTATGAGGTTAATGGACATTTTAAAGGAACCCAAGTTGCTGTTGCTTTACATTTTACAACCTTTGTGATTGCAAACAAACATTCACACAAATAAATAGACATAGAAGCAAAAGCTTACCAGACTGCAACGATTAATCAGCGAGCCGGGCCTTCTTTACAGAGGTCTGGAGAAGGACTGCATTCTTCTACTGGTCTTCTCTAGGTTGTGGAGTCCATTCAGAAGAACATTTGCCAGACAACGGAACATCTTGGAACAGTCAATGTCAATCCCACTGAAGCTGGCCAGTGTCGACAAGATCTCCATCAGTCTTTTATGGCAGCAGGAACGGTGACGGGCTTCCATGATGAAACACAGTCCACATCTGACAAGATCAAAAGTGCACACATGTGGAGTTGTCAGGGAACCTCTGGACACTGTCTCGATAAAGTCCTTAACGTCACTGGTCACAAGAGGTTCCTCGGCGCTGAAGACCACATCGTCCGCGCACTTCGTCTCAAGCCACCCCGCCACATAGGCCGCACTGCACTCTTCATTCACAGTCAGCGTCATATCTCTGGTGCACCTCTCAATAGAGGCTGCATCCTCTAGGTCAATTGCAGTCTCCAAGCAGGTATGTTCCTTCGACACAGGGGGGACATCGATGGACTGGAGGTTTACGGCAGCATATCTCGTGAGGGGCTGCTTGCATGCGGAGAACACATCCCCAGTGGTCATGAAAGAGTTTGCACCAGTTGATTGACGGTGGACTGAGAACTCCCCCTCAAGCCGGTCACTCTGAATCTCACGCAGCAGGACATAATGGAAGTCAGCGTTTCTGAACAAGTAGCGGCAAACGGCAATCAGTCCCTGCATAGTCTGCACTAGTGCATTCTTGGTATCATGGGATAAATGCTTGATTCGATTTGCTCCATGTCCTGAAGAAGCCTCTTGGAAAATCAACAGGAAAGTCTGCAGGCTAGTTGACTGGGGATCCTGAACAGTTCGATATGGATCGTTCATGCGGTGATCTTGCCCCTTCCCAGATACATTCACTAAATTCCACCAGTTGAGGATGATTTGGATGAGCTTAGCAGTGTAATGGCATCCTCTGAGTTTCAATGAAGCCACAAACTTTTTATTGAAGACCTTCAAGACATGCTGCACATTTTGTAGTTGAAGTCATGAGGGGTTGATAGCAAATTTAGTGAGGGGAGTAGTCTTCAGAATACTGCCTTTTTCTAACTCGTACAGTTCCTTGACGTCAGCAAATAATGCTCTTGTTTTATTGTCAAGACTGATCTTCTAGCACTTCTCACTGATCCAGTTGATGCGGATGCCCTTCAGAAGGTGCACTGTGTCAAAAAGGAGAAACCAGACACGCTCCTTGTCAAGAGAATGCTTGGCTGTGGTACGGCAATCACCCGGAAAATCAAGCAGCTTACAGTACTGCTGGTTTATCTTGTGGTTGTCTGTGATAGACCCGATGACACGCCCACCTTCCCTCTCAACAGCAGCTGCCGCCTCCTTCACACGCTCAAGCTGGTATGCTGCTGTGAGTTTGTGGACGGGTGTCACAGAAATCATAATACTAGGTCCTCTGTGCAGCGACTTCATCATAATACATAGCATAGAAGTGGCCTTGCAGTCTGGCTTGTTCACTGCTATGCCACTCAGAACCCCAACAGAAAATGCATCAGTTGGCTGAATCTGTACTTCATCTATCAAGAGAAATACATTCTTCTGCTGCAGTGTCTTCACTTTGGCAAATGTTTCCCTCATCACCCGATCCTTGTCAAAAGAGGAAGTGATGCACTGCAACTTGCGTTTGCTTGGCAGTACTAAAAAGTCTCTGAGCTGTACATAACTACACTTGGGGTATGATTCAAGAGCAAAACAATAATCATTCATGGGAAACTGTTTCTGTGATAAAAGTTCCAACTGACGTGTCAAAAATACCAGCTTCTTCTCATTCTTGGTGTTCACACAGGCTGAAGTTTGGGTTTGAAGAAAAGTGACAACAATCTCAATCATTTTGTCAAACGGGATGTCATAGTTAATTGCTAAGCGTACAGCTTCGGCGAACAGACCATACGACCTCAAACCATTGTTTGGATGAAGTGTCTTACCCAGTGGTGCACTAATGCCCTTCTTAAATGCACGGCAGATCAGTGGTCTACACAACGTGGACGTGTTTTCGACAGACTGCACTCACTGAAATTTTCTGTCATGAATAGACACACTAACCTTTCTTCCGATCTTGAAATAATTAAGTTCTTGTACTGCTTCTGTAGGTCACGTACAGGTCTAAAAGCATCAAATGAGGTAATCGTATCTTTCTGAAGAAATTGGCTCAGTTGCTTGTCTTCGGCCTTCGCCGGGCGAAGTACAGGTTTTGAAGATGACAGACATAAAGCAGGCACATTGAAGACACTGGGAGGGATCGCAGGTCGCGTAGAACCACCAGGCAATTTGATAGAAGGAGGGTTAGCACCCCAGTGTTTCTCACAAATGAAAAATCTGTCAGAATCAACAACAAAGTTCTTACGTGGTGGTAGCACATCAAGCCACTTCTGTCTTTCATAACGGTCTTTTGGCAGTCGAAACACTCGGCACCTGTTATCCTTGTTATAATTACCGTTGCAGTTCACAACACCACACTTATTCGGCATTTTGAATACACAAAATCAGCAAGAAAGAACCTATGAAGAACCAAACAAAATCAGCAAGAACCTATGTAAACAAACACTATCCACTTCTAAATGCAGCCACGCGCGAAAGACGGAGCGACACAACCTTACACCTCCACTGCTCGTAGCACACTGGACTGGCCTCCGCTAGCGGAGCCAGGAATCTGGGTGTGCACGTCCTGTATAATAGTAGTCCTTGATATATATATATATATATATATATATATATATATATATATATATATATATATGTATATATATATATATATATAATGTATATATATATATAATTATACATATACATATATGTATATATACATATATATATATATATATATATATATATATATATATATATATTTCTGGGGCACAGGCTCTCGCGAAGGTAATTTTGGTTGAAGTCAACTGCGCTGATAGATTTGACTATCTTCAAATGAAGGTTCTTCAGTTTATAAAAGGATTCCTTTTCTTCGTGGTTCAGATTATGAACGAAATCATCCATAGTGTCAAGAAAAAGAAATGCGCTGATGTGTGCCGACAATTGTGTGAAACTGTTGAACAAAAACACCGAAAACTTCAGAGTTTTTTCGCCTCAACAGGAGGCTTCTTCAAGGTGAGAGGACTTCATGGTGAATCGAGGAGGTCTATTATTTGTGGAGTCGAGGAGAAGAATGAAGCAAGCTGTTCTGTTCTGTTTATTTTGGGAAAATATTCCCACGGGCTTTATGTGTGAGCCCGTTTGGAGGGTGATTTGACTTATAAGTGTGTGTGGGCCCAACCACACACACCCATACATTCACAAGATGTGCATACGTATATGAAATACGTATGCACATCTCAGTGAATGCACCCTTCCTAACATTAACTGTGTGTTTAGTCATAGTGGTTTGTGTAACAATTGGTGTAATAAGATTTAGAAAAAGGGAGGGGGGGGTGATTCAATATATGGGTGTGTGTGGCTTGGCCTTGCCCACTCATACATTTACCGGATGTGCATACCTATGTTATATATATATGCACATATCGATGAATTCACCGTTCCTGACATGATGGAGTATACAAGTGCAATAATATAACATAATTAAAGGGGGGGGGGCTGACACTCCACCAGCCGACGCAGTTCGTAAGCGCTTAAGTGGCGGCATAGGCGACGCACAAGACCCTCAGATGTTGTCGGAGGCCCTCTCCTCAGAAAAGCAGTTGCGGGGCAATGCTTGAGGTAGTGCTTGAGGGTGGCTTCAGGGTGGCTAAAGTGGCGGCATCTTCTTTCTTCAGGTGTTGGGTTACTTTTGACCTGCCAGAAACAACGATCCTCCAGTCGTAGACGGAAGAGCAGAGTTTCCGCTTTTCTAGGTGTGGAGCGAGGAAGTACAAGGGGCTCGTAGTCTGTGGCTGCCCTGTACCACCTCGCCCTCTCTGACACCTCTGCCTCCAGTCTGTGCTGAAGGAACCGTTGTACCTGATTAAGAGCCCTGGTGCGTAGGCGCAACTGATTTCTGCTGAGACGGACGACAACATCGACTTCGGGTCTTTGGCGCGCCGCTTCAGCTGCGGCGTCGGCTAGCTCGTTACCTGGGACACCTACGTGGCTTGGCACCCAGTTGAGCGTTAGACTCCTGCCTTGCTGATGCAGCTTCAGCAGGAGTGCTAGGATGGAGGTCAGTAGGCGTGCATTGTCGCTGGGCTGTGTCGATTCCAAGCTGCCTAGCAGAGACTGTGAATCCGTGTGGATCACCACAGGACCAGCTCGAGATATTAGAGCATGCTCTAACGCTCCTTGGACCGCTATGGCCTCAGCTTGGAGAGTGGACGCATGATCAGATACTCTCCTGCCGAAGGTCAAACCAGCCGTCACGAAAGCAGCCCCCGCACTGCGAGGCCTGTTGGGGTCTACGGAGCCATCCGTGTAATAGACCGCCATTCCAGATTCCGACAGTGCGCGGATGTCTTGTAGGGCCTGCGCTCGTATTCATTCCTGATCACATAACTTCTTACTGGGAAGCTTTGTGACAACGAAGGTTGCAGGTATCGACAGCCATGGTGGTGGGGGCTCGAACTCTGGGTGTGGAGAGTCCCTACCCTTCTCAAGGAGAGTGCTGGTGAGCCTGAAGGAGTCCAGGAGTCCAGCCGCCTGTGATAGCCAGGTATCGGAGTGGATAAGAGTATCCACCCGTCCCAGAGCTGTCACAAGGCTCTGACTCAGCTCAGTTATCCTGGGGCTCTGGACTATCATGCTCTAACGCTCCTTGGACCGCTATAGCCTCAGCTTGGAGAGTGGACGCGTGATCGGATACTCTCCTGCCGAAGGTCAAACCAGCCGTCACGAAAGCAGCTCCCACACTGCGAGGCCTGTTGGGGTCTACGGAGCCATCCGTGTAATAGACCGCCATTCCAGATTCCGACAGTACGCGGATGCCTTGTAGGGCCTGCGCTCGTATTCATTCCTGATCACATAACTTCTTACTGGGAAGCTTTGTGACAACGAAGGTTGCAGGTATCGACAGCCATGGTGGTGGGGGCTCGAACTCTGGGTGTGGAGAGTCCCTACCCTTCTCAAGGAGAGTGCTGGTGAGCCTGAAGGAGTCCAGGAGTCCAGCCGCCTGTGATAGCCAGGTATCGGAGTGGATAAGAGTATCCACCCGTCCCAGAGCTGTCACAAGGCTCTGACTCAGCTCAGTTATCCTGGGGCTCTGGACTATCATGCTCTAACGCTCCTTGGACCGCTATAGCCTCAGCTTGGAGAGTGGACGCGTGATCGGATACTCTCCTGCCGAAGGTCAAACCAGCCGTCACGAAAGCAGCTCCCACACTGCGAGGCCTGTTGGGGTCTACGGAGCCATCCGTGTAATAGACCGCCATTCCAGATTCCGACAGTACGCGGATGCCTTGTAGGGCCTGCGCTCGTATTCATTCCTGATCACATAACTTCTTACTGGGAAGCTTTGTGACAACGAAGGTTGCAGGTATCGACAGCCATGGTGGTGGGGGCTCGAACTCTGGGTGTGGAGAGTCCCTACCCTTCTCAAGGAGAGTGCTGGTGAGCCTGAAGGAGTCCAGGAGTCCAGCCGCCTGTGATAGCCAGGTATCGGAGTGGATAAGAGTATCCACCCGTCCCAGAGCTGTCACAAGGCTCTGACTCAGCTCAGTTATCCTGGGGCTCTGGACTATCTTGGCAAGAAAGTCGACCTCCAGCCTTCTGACCCGTGATGTTAATGAAGGCAATGAAGCCTCCATTTGGAGGTTAACGATCTTAGTCCAAGGTTGAGCTCCCAGGATAATCCTTGCTGCGGCATTTTGGCAAGGCTCCAGGTCTTCAAGCTTGGCAGTCGCCATATTTATGAGAGCTGGGGCAGCGTAGTCCACCAAGCTGCGGACTGCGTGCACATAGAATGTGCGAAGGACCTGATGCGTGGCACCAAGTGCCTTCCCCGTCATTGCTCTCATAACTGTAGTTCTTGCCTTCAGTCTCTCCTTGAGATAGGCTAGTTCCTTCTGAAAGGTGAGCCTCTCATCAATCCAGAACCCCAGGTACTGATACTGGTGAACCCAGTCCAGCCTAAGGTCCTAGATGGTGAGGTGCTTCCCTTCTTTCCAGAGTCTCAATGCCATGGCCTTCGATTTTGTATGGGAGATCTTTAACCCTAAACTGCAACATTCCGTCGCCACAGTGCTTAAACAGCGTTGAGCCCTGTTGAAGCACTGCCGTTTCCTAGTAATTATGAGCGCAATGTCATCTGCATAGCAGATGACCTTGTACCCATGTGGTAGAGGTAGTTCCAGAATGTTGGAGACGAGCACATTGAACAGAGTGTGGCTGAGTACCCCCCCCCCCTGTGGAATGCCATTCTCCAGCATTCTGGCCTCTGATATATGACCCTGAAAGCGTACTTTCGCAGACCGGTGACTGAGATAGTCAGCAATCCAAGAAAGCAGCTTTCCTTTTACGTCCCTGCGAGCAAGGGTGGACTGGCCAGCTCAAACGCCTTTTCCAAATCCAAAAAGACCACGATGGACGGTGTGCCACTGACAGCATTGAGGAGTGTTGCTATACTGTTTGCTGTGCCAGTGCCCTTGCAGTAAGCATAGATATGGTCATGCATTGGGCCCAGTTTCCACAGCAGCCTGTTTAGCACCATCCTCTCCGCTGTCTTCCCCATGTAGTTTGTCAGGCTGATGGGGCGATGAGCACTAGGTTCCTTTGGCTTTGGATTTAGCGTTATGATTGCCGTCTTCCAGGCTGTTGGTAGCTTGCCAATCCTCCAAGACGCGTTTATCACCCTTAGGAGTGCCTCATCGCCCGCTGGCCCAAGATGGGTCAGCATGGAATAGGTGACGAGGTCCTCTCCATGTGCCGTGTCTGAGCTGGTTTTGTGTGTGACCCGTAGCTCCTGAAGCGTAAAGCTAGCGTCAGTATCATCCGACCGACTCATCATGTCCTCAACACTATGGCGCCTCACTCCTTGGAGGTCCTGCAGTGTGTCTTGAACTCACTGCGGGAGTGAGGTGCTGCTGGAGCGAGAGACAAACTCCTGCACCAGCCGCTGCGCCCCAGCATCAGGGGCATGATGAGTGCGTCGTGGTTGAGTCCTGCCAGTAGCCTTACGGAGCTTAGACCACAGCTCTGCTAGGGAGGTGTGAGCGTTAAAGTCCTCACATCATTCAAGAAATTTAGCTCTTTTGAAGCAACGGAGAGGATCAGGAATGTACGTTCGTACATCATACCTGCCATACCATCCCAGGTCAATCGAATCAAAAGGTTCGCCTTTGATCGTGATTAGCACTTGGCGTGTGGGCGTCTTGTCCCATCGGCGCATCCTAGTGTCAGCAGTTACCTGACTGTGATCTTCGATGGCCTCAGTCAAGTAGCCGGTCGGGTAATTGTGTACCACGAGTCATCATAGGAGGGGACTTCAACGCCCATCATGATATTTTGATGTCGCCCCATGGGCCCAATGTCGCTGGACGCCACTTAAGTTACGTACTAGATGAATGCCCTGACATTGCGTTGTTGAATGATGGTAATCCGACGCACGTGCAAGGTGGACGACTTGATCTGACCTTGGCGACGGCCACTCTCCTCCCTATGATAACCTGGGAGGTGCATCCTATTGTCACTAGCGATCACTTCGGTGTCTCTGTGCACATACGGAATGCACCACCCATACCAGCTGTATTACCTGTTCCCAGGTGGAAGACAGCTTTGGCAAACTGGCCAGTGTTTGAGAGGTCTGTTGAAGAATGGGCAGCATCCTACGTTCCACCACAGGACGTGGAAACGTGTAAATCCGCACCCACCCTCCAGGAGAAGTCCACGAGGACCGCTGAAGTGCAGATCCCAAGATCCAGGACAGAAGTAGTGTCGAGGAAGATATTATGATAAGTCGGGTTTTCATCGTTCATGAGGGAGACCTCGTTCTCCTCTAAAAGTTTTTCAATGGCGCGGCCCTTCTCGTTACGGGAAGAGCTATGCCATAAAGGACTGTGTGCGTTCAGATCACCAAGAATAATAAATGGGGGTGGGAGTGCATCGACAAGTTCTTGGCGGCAAGTATAGGGAGCAGATCGTGTAGCTCTTACTAAGGATGGCCCGTACAGCGGCCGCCTGGAGAGTTGTGCGCAAAGGGATGGTAGTGTGTTGAACGCTTGCGTGGACGACTATCGCAGCACCACCCCTGCTTGGAGAACCAGCTGCAAGAACGGTACCGTAGAACCTGTAGTTCATACCTAGATTATAGTGACTGGAGGGAAGCATAGTTTCTTGAAGACAGACAACTCCGGGGTTGTGTTCACGGAGGAGGCACTTCAACTCCTCCCCGTTCGCACGGAGACCTCGGATGTTCTATTGAAGGAGTGTCGTGGGAGGTGAGAATTTGAAGGATTAATTAGAGTGCCGCCCCCCGATGGGGGACGGCTTAAGTTGGCCATCATGGGATTTACGAGATTCGCGTCCCATAGGAGTTTTTTGAGGTAAGATCCTGGCTCTCTGGTCTCTTTCTTTCGGTCTTTGTTCTGGAGATTTAGGAGGCGGATCGGGATTAGAAGGCGGTTGTTTCTTCGACGGATCTGGCGTGGTTTTGATAGGGTGAGGCTGTGTAAGCTTTTTATTGGATCTGGGGGACACTAAGGGAGGAGGTTGAAGGGAGGTGTTGGAGGGCGCGGTCTTGGACGGGCGGTCGCTCGAGTCACCATCGGGCAGGGGTCGTTTCTGGGGAAGCTTCTTGCCGGAAAGGGCAGGGGGATGTTTAGGTAACAGCGGGAGTGATGGAAGGTCCAAAAGCGAAGTTGTGGAGTTGCTTGGGCTCTTCATCACAACGTCTTCGGTACCAGGTATCTCCCCATCCTGCACAGACGACGGGGTGGAGATCGATGTCATCTGGGGGAGGTCACTCATTGATGAAGAGTTGGCGCTAGATTGCGCCATTGGGGGCTGAGAGCTCGATTGCCCCGAAGAGGGGGACTTTTTTTCAAAGGATGGTGTGGGCGATCTATAGACCTTAGTAGGAGACTTTGATGACTTGCTGGGTTTAGAGTTGTTCCGGGGCGATCGTGACTTACTGGTTTTAGGGCGCATCTTCGGTGATCTATCAGAAGACATCACGGGTCGAGAAGAAGGATTAACTGGATCCAGAGTGCCAAGATCAGATGTATTTGTCAGATGTGGAGGGGGAGAAACAAGCATAAGATTACCGTCGGTGACGCGAGATATGATACGCTGGGAGGTCGACTGGCGTGAAGATTGAGAGGGTTGCGCGGGGACGGTCGCAGCGGATGATGTGGCATCCGGATGTGATGATGAGGGAAGGAGCGACGGGTTAGCCTTTACTGAAGTCTTCGTTGCCGACGCGTAAGACGCGGGGCGCTGACCCCCCCGTAGGATGGCTGCCGCACCGCGAAAGCTGGTTCGATTATTGTACGCAGTTTCCGAGACCAGTCTCTGCCAGGAGTGTTCCTCACACTCCTTCGAGAATGTGCGGTGAGCGCCATTACAAGCAGCGCAGGTTGGCGCAAGATCGCAGCATTCACCCTCAGTGACGTGGGATGGTTTGGCGCAGTTGCGGCAGAGGGTAGGAGAACCACAGATCTTGGAGGAGTGACCGTACCGCAGGCAGCGGGTGCACGTCCTTGGCGATTGAACGTAGGATCTAACCGTACAGCGGTGGGGTCCAATCACGATCACGTCTGGGGGATTCGGGTCGGAGAACTTTAATATTATTAGTGGCGTTGGGACAAACTTTTGTTCTTCTGGGCTGTACTTGGACACTACGTGGGTATCCAAAACGTTCTGGGGGCACATGTTAAGGAGGGTAGTGGTTGGAAGGCTACTTAGGGAAGAGTTATAAATCTTACCCTTTGAGCCATTATAGTCATCATATGGAGAAATCTTGAGGATTCCGCTGCCATAAAAATCTCCGGACGTACCCTGGAGCATAAATCCCTGGTGGGGTCTTACCTTCACTAGGTAGGTGTTGCGACCAAAGCGCATGAAGGTTTCTGGAGTGAGTGGAGGGTTGGCGATCATTTTGTTGATCATATTAAATATTAGGACATCGTTACTGCCCTCCTCGACAGTCACTAGGTTATACACGGGGGCTAAAGCATAAGGATGGGGACGTTCAGGGAGCTCGGGGGTAAGGTATGTGTCATTAGGGACGAAGTCATCGTCTTGTTCTTCAATATTTGATATTTTTAGGATGGAACATTTTAAGGTCGAATCCGCAATTTTATTACCATTGAGGGCAACGCTGGCTGCAATGCATTCTGATGGAGCTAAGAAACGCACATAAAAGTTGTTATAATTTGACTTAACACGAAGAGAGATACGTTCGACAGTACCAAAGGGGGTAACTAGCTTCATGAGCTCGAAAAAGTTTAGGCGCCTTGGGGTATGTTCGATGCCAAGGAGTCTTTTATTCGGGGTAGACGACGCTGTCTTACCAGCTGCGTCAGCTGGAGCCGGATTTAGGGGGCCGGCCACCCCACAAAAAGGGGATTTTTTCATGATTGGCTGCCAAGGCCAGGTTGTAAGTGAGGATAGGGAGGATGGCACCAGGCGGAGCCTTGCGCCTGGGCTAGGACTTGGATCGAAATCCTACTGCACCGGCTTACCGTGCTGCAATGCAGGCGCCCTTCGAGGTGGCATGATACCCTGCCACCAACAAACCTATTGGCAGGGACGCATTACCGTAGGATGGGTGTAGCGCCGCTACTTGAGAGGGGCGGTTGAAAATTTGGTCGGAGGGAGGGGACAGCAAGCGGAAGAGAAGGGAAGAGTGGAAAAGGGAGTCTAAGAGGAAGTCCTGTGCGGGGAAACAAGAGCCCCGCCCGGGGACCGGCATTAGTCGCCTCTTACGACACGCTGCCGACGTGGCGGGGGCTATATTCTATACTACACCCCCTAGCCCCAGGGGGCTTTACGCTTCAGGAGCTACGGGTCACACATAAAACCAGCTCAGACACGGCACATGGAGAGGACCTCGTCACCTATTCCATGCTGACCCATCTTGGGCCAGCGGGCGATGAGGCACTTCTAAGGGTGATAAACGCGTCTTGAAGGACTGGCAAGCTACCAACAGCCTGGAAGACGGCAATCATAACGCCAATTCCAAAGCCAAAGGAACCTAGTGCTCATCGCCCCATCAGCCTGACAAACTACATGGGGAAGACAGCGGAGAGGATGGTGCTAAACAGGCTGCTGTGGAAACTGGGCCCAATGCATGACCATATCTATGCTTACTGCAAGGGCACTGGCACAGCAAACAGTATAGCAACACTCCTCAATGCTGTCAGTGGCACACCGTCCATCGTGGTCTTTTTGGATTTGGAAAAGGCGTTTGAGCTGGCCAGTCCACCCTTGCTCGCAGGGACGTAAAAGGAAAGCTGCTTTCTTGGATTGCTGACTATCTCAGTCACCGGTCTGCGAAAGTACGCTTTCAGGGTCATATATCAGAGGCCAGAATGCTGGAGAATGGCATTCCACAGGGGGGGGGGGGTACTCAGCCACACTCTGTTCAATGTGCTCGTCTCCAACATTCTGGAACTACCTCTACCACATGGGTACAAGGTCATCTGCTATGCAGATGACATTGCGCTCATAATTACTGGGAAACGGCAGTGCTTCAACAGGGCTCAACGCTGTTTAAGCACTGTGGCGACGGAATGTTGCAGTTTAGGGTTAAAGATCTCCCATACAAAATCGAAGGCCATGGCATTGAGACTCTGGAAAGAAGGGAAGCACCTCACCATCTAGGACCTTAGGCTGGACTGGGTTCACCAGTATCAGTACCTGGGGTTCTGGATTGATGAGAGGCTCACCTTTCAGAAGGAACTAGCCTATCTCAAGGAGAGACTGAAGGCAAGAACTACAGTTATGAGAGCAATGACGGGGAAGGCACTTGGTGCCACGCATCAGGTCCTTCGCACATTCTATGTGCACGCAGTCCGCAGCTTGGTGGACTACGCTGCCCCAGCTCTCATAAATATGGCGACTGCCAAGCTTGAAGACCTGGAGCCTTGCCAAAATGCCGCAGCAAGGATTATCCTGGGAGCTCAACCTTGGACTAAGATCGTTAACCTCCAAATGGAGGCTTCATTGCCTTCATTAACATCACGGGTCAGAAGGCTGGAGGTCGACTTTCTTGCCAAGATAGTCCAGAGCCCCAGGATAACTGAGCTGAGTCAGAGCCTTGTGACAGCTCTGGGACGGGTGGATACTCTTATCCACTCCGATACCTGGCTATCACAGGCGGCTGGACTCCTGGACTCCTTCAGGCTCACCAGCACTCTCCTTGAGAAGGGTAGGGACTCTCCACACCCAGAGTTCGAGCCCCCACCACCATGGCTGTCGATACCTGCAACCTTCGTTGTCACAAAGCTTCCCAGTAAGAAGTTATGTGATCAGGAATGAATACGAGCGCAGGCCCTACAAGGCATCCGCGTACTGTCGGAATCTGGAATGGCGGTCTATTACACGGATGGCTCCGTAGACCCCAACAGGCCTCGCAGTGTGGGAGCTGCTTTCGTGACGGCTGGTTTGACCTTCGGCAGGAGAGTATCCGATCACGCGTCCACTCTCCAAGCTGAGGCTATAGCGGTCCAAGGAGCGTTAGAGCATGCTCTAATATCTCGAGCTGGTCCTGTAGTGATCCACACGGATTCACAGTCTCTGCTAGGCAGCTTGGAATCGACACAGCCCAGCGACAATGCACGCCTACTGACCTCCATCCTAGCACTCCTGCTGAAGCTGCATCAGCAAGGCAGGAGTCTAACGCTCAACTGGGTGCCGAGCCACGTAGGTGTCCCAGGTAACGAGCTAGCCGACGCCGCAGCTGAAGCGGCGCGCCAAAGACCCGAAGTCGATGTTGTCGTCCGTCTCAGCAGAAATCAGTTGCACCTACGCACCAGGGCTCTTAACCAGGTACAGACTGGAGGCAGAGGTGTCAGAGAGGGCGAGGTGGTACAGGGCAGTCACAGACTACGAGCCCCTTGTACTTCCTCGCTCCACACCTAGAAAAGTGGAAACTCTGCTCTTCCGTCTGCGACTGGAGGATCGTTGTTTCTGGCAGATTAAAAGTAACCCAACACCTGAAGAAAGAAGATGCCGCCACCGTAGCCACCTCGAAGCCACCCTCAAGCACTACCTCAAGCATTGCCCCGCAACTGCTTTTCTGAGGAGAGGGCCTCCGACAACATCTGAGGGTCTTGTGCGTCGCCTATGCCGCCACTTAAGCGATTATGAACTGCGTCGGCTGGTGGAGTGTCAGCCCCCCCTCCTATAACTTTATATATATTCTCATGTACTTAATACCACTTGTACCACCAACACCGATCCATTCTGAAGGGTGCATTCACTGAGATGTGCATACGAATTTTACATACGTATGCACATCTTGTGAATGTATGAGTGTGTGTGGTTGGGCTCACACACACTCGTAAATCAATTACCCTCCAAACGGGCTCAAACTAAAAGCCCGTGGGAGCTTCACTCCCGAATTATACACACATGCTTGCTTCATTCTTCTCCTCGACTCCACGAATAGTAGACCTCCTCGATTCACCATGAAGTCCTCTCACCCTGAAGAAGCCTCCTGGTGAGGCGAAAAAGACTTTGAAGTTTTCGGTGTTTTTGTTCAACAGTTTCACACTGTTACATCCTCTAGAATAACAATTGTCGGCACACATCAGCGCATTTCTTTTTCTTGACACTATGGATGATTTCGTTCATAATCTGAACCACGAAGAAAAGGAATCCTTTTATAAACTGAAGAACCTTAATTTGAAGATAGTCAAATCTATCAGCGCAGTTGACTTCAACCAATATATATATATATATATATGTGTGTGTGTGTGTATTTACCTAGTTGTATTTACCTAGTTGTATTTTACGGGAAGGGGAGCTATGCTCGTGGGGTCCCGTCTTCATATCTCATTTTATCTAAACTATTTTTAAATTCATGTATTGTTTTTGCACACACCACTTTCTCATCTAACTTGTTCCAACTGTCTATTACTCTGTGAGGAAAGCTGTTCTTTTTCAAATCTCTTCTATAGCTGTCTTTTTTTATTTTCTTTCCGTGTCCATCCCATTTTATCAGATTCTCTCTATCAGTAATTTCTATGCCTTTCATGATTCTGTAAATAGCTATCAAATCTCCTCTCTCTCTTCTTTGCTCTAGTGTCTGTAGTTTAAGTTTTTGTAGTCTCTCTTCATATGATAGTTTTGAGAGTGTTGGTGCCAGTTTTGTGATTGCTCTTTGTATTCTTTCAAGTTTTTTTATACATTTTTTGTACTTGGTGACCATATCGTTGCTGCATATTCCAATCTTGGTCTTATCAGGGTGATTAGGATTTTCCTCACCATTTCTTCATCCAGGTATGTAAATGCCACTTTGATTGTTCTTATTAAATTATAAGTTTCTCCAAAAATCTTATTTATATGTTTCTCAGGTGACATATTATTCATAACAATGACTCCCAGGTCCTTCTCATTTTCTACTTTTTTTATTCCTTCTTCTCCCAAATTATATGATCCTGTTATTCTGGTTTTGCTTTTTCCAAATTCCATTATACTACACTTTTTTGTATTGAACTCCATCTCCCACTTCCTACTCCATTCTTGTACTTTATTTAGATCTCTCTGTAGTGATTCACAATCTTCTTCAGTTTTCACTCTTTTCAGTAGTTTTGCATCATCTGCAAAGAAGCTCATATAGCTTTCAATTCCTTCATCCATATCATTAATATATATAGCAAACATTATTGGGACCAGAACTGTTCCCTGCGGGACACCGCTTATTACTTCATTCCATTTTGAGTGCTGATCTCTTATCACTACTCTCATTTTTCTTTCTTGCAAAAAGTCTTCCATCCAATTTAGCAATTTACCTTGTATTCCTCCTTCATATTCTAATTTCTTAAGCAACTTCTTATGTGGTACTTTGTCAAAAGCTTTTTTTAGGTCTAGAAATGCACAATCAGCCCATCCATCTCTTTCTTGTATTATATCTATTAGCCTTGAATAGAAACATATTAAATTGGTGACGCATGATCGTCCTTGTCTGAATCCAAATTGCCTTGGATTTAGTACGTTGTTTTTTTTCCAAGTATTTTACCCATCTACTTTTGATAATTCTTTCACAAATTTTTGCTATTGTACTTGTTAGAGAGACTGGTCTATAGTTGGTAGGTTCTTCTTTATTTCCTCCTTTATATATAGGTACTATATTTGCTTTTTTCCAATCTTCTGGAACTTTTCCTTCTTTTAAGGAACTGCTTATTATGCTATGTATTTTGTCTGCCAGTTCATTCCTGCATTCTTTCAGAATCCAGTTTGCTATTTCATCTGTCCCATGCGATTTTCTGACATCAAAATTACCCAAGTGTGTCAATATTTCATTCTTTGTTACTTCTATTTCTTCCATAGGGGGGACTTTTTCTTTCCATTCAATCTCTTCAGGTTGTATATTTTCCCTTGTAAACACTGATTTAAAATGTTTGTTCATAATTTCTGCCATTTCCATTTCCTCAGTGCATTCAACTCCTCCTTGTCTTAATTTCTCCAAGTCTTGTTTGTTTTTCAGTTTATTGTTTACAAATCTGTAGAATAGTTTTGGTTGATCTTTACACTTTTCTATAACATCTTTTTCATATTTTCTTTTTTCCTCTCTGCACTTTTGTACATATTCATTTCTATAACCAGTATATATTTTCCATTTTTCAGGTCTTCTGTCTTTTTTCCATCTGGTCCAGGCTTTGTCTCTTTTGTCTTTTAACTCCCTACAACCTTTGTTGTACCAGCATTTTACATATTCTTTTTCTTGTTTTTGTCTTGGGACATACTTTTCCACTCCTTTTTTGTAAATTTTTGTCAAAATATTCCATTTCTCTTCCACTGATGTTTCTTCTCTGTATATTTCTTCCCAGTTTTCTTGTTGGAAGAATTCTCTTATTTTATCAAAGTTTGTTTTTTCATACATCATTCTTCCTTTTCTATATTGTTCATTTCTTTTCATATATTTTTCTTCATTAAGTTCCAGTTCAATCAATATGTGATCACTTTTACCTATTGGTGTTTTATATTCAATCTTGTCCACTATTCTAGGTTCAGATGTAATTATTAAGTCTAGCCTCGATGGTTCTTCTTCATTTCTATACCTAGTGTTCTCTTGTATCCATTGTGTCATTGAATGGTCAGTAATCATCTCAAGTAGAGCATTTCCCCATGAGTCATCACCACTCTTTACTGTCATTTCTTCCCAGCAGATTTCTTTGCAATTAAAGTCGCCCATCATAACTATTCTTCCTCCGTCTTCCATTATTTTAGTTAATGCTATCTTTGTGTCCTCTAACATACTTTTATATTCACTCTCCTCCCATGAGGCTGTTTTCGGAGGCACATAATTGATCACAAATTTTCTGCTCTTCGTATCTCTGTCTTCCACTTCTATCATAATCATCTCTACTGTATTCTTTCCATATATGACACCTTTCACGTTTATATCCTTCTTAGTCAGGAACATAACTCCACCCCCTTGCTTTTTCTCTCTGTTTCTAATCCAATAATTGTATGCATCATGTCCTACACTGTTGGGTGGTAGTGGGCCTTTTAATTTTGTTTCTACAATTCCCATTATGTCCGGTTCTTTTTCTTTCAAATAATCATTCAGCTCATTCAATCCTGTTATTAATCCATCTATATTTGTGTAAGACACTCTTAGTTTTCTGCCACTTCCATTGTGTTCTCTGTTTCCCTTATGTTTTTCTTTTGTATGTCGAACTTCCTTAGTTTCATGTTCACTACTCTCCAATAGAATCTCTCTTTCTCTGACTCCGTTCTGATCTCGTTTTTTGCCTTAGCTTCCAGTCTTTTCTGCTTTTCTTCCTCTCTTTCCTCTTTATTCATTTCTCTTTTTATCCATATATTTTTGTATTGTTCACTTGTTGCTAGTTTCCCTGTTTTGGATAAGATATTCTCTGCCGTTGTTTGTGACTTGAATTTAATCTTAATTGGTCTGGTCTTGTCTGTGCTATATTTTCCGAGTCTAAATTTCTCTTCGATTTGTTTCATAATTTCTGGTTCATCTTCCTGAACTGATTCTAGTAATTGGCTTACTTTTTCATTTTCCTCTTTGATTCTTGTGGTTCTATCTGTGTTGTGTTTCTCTTCCATTCCTAATATAATTATACATTTCTTCTTGTCTGCTAAATCCCTTACTATATTCTCCTTTTGTCTCATCACTTTAATAACTGAGTCTTCAGTATGTTCTTTCAATTGCTGTTTGACTATGTCAGTGAATGAAACCTTATTTCCTTCTTGGGTTTTCTTCCAATTTTTACTTTCTTTAGCTATCGTTTCTCTGTTTTCTTTACTATTCTTCTTCAATTCCTCATTCTCCACCTTTACCTCTCTTAACTGTCTTTTTAGGTCTTCTATTTCATCAGTTAAGTTTTTATTCGCCTTTTCCAGTTCTTCCAATCTTTCAACCCTTTGTAAAATGGTGTTCATATGACCTAACCTACTCTCCAAGTCCTCGATCACCTTATCAACCTTCTTCTCTAGTCTTGTCAGTCGGGGGGGGGTTTGTGTCCCCCCCACTCTCTTTAAATCCCTTGAAAATATTCTCATCACTTTCTACTGTATTGTTCCTATCTATACTTCTAATCTTTACATTCTTATTAGACATTCCGTCGTCCTCCAGCTCGTCTTGTGGTCGTTTGTTTACTTTACGGCGGTCTGTTTGGACCAAGTCCTCTACTTCCTCATTACCTTCCATTTTCCCAGCAATCCCTCCCCTTCTCCTCTTTCCTTACTTTCCCACTACCCCACGAGCAATTTCCCCCCACCCTGTAAATACAAAAAGGCACTTCTCTTTGCGTTGGGATCCACAATCTGCACTTGTCTTCAGAACGTTCTTCAAGCCGTCCGTTCGTTGAAAGTGTGTGTGTGTGTGTGTGTGTGTGTGTGTGTGTGTGTGTGTGTGTGTGTGTGTGTGTGTGTGTGTGTGTGTGTGTGTGTGTGTGTTTACCTAGTTGTATTTTACGGGAAGGGGAGCTATGCTCGTGGTGTCCCGTTTTCATATCTCGTTTTATCTAAACTATTTTTAAATTCATGTATTGTTTTTGCACACACCACTTTCTCATCTAACTTGTTCCAACTGTCTATTACTCTGTGAGGAAAGCTGTTCTTTTTCAAGTCTCTTCTATAGCTGTCTTTTTTTATTTTCTTTCCATGTCCTCTTGTATTTCTGTCATCCCATTTTATCAGATTCTCTCTATCAGTAATTTCTATGCCTTTCATGATTCTGTAAATAGCTATCAAATCTCCTCTCTCCCTTCTTTGCTCTAGTGTCTGTAGTTCAAGTTTTGCTAGTCTCTCTTCATATGATAGTTTTGAGAGTGTAGGTGCCAATTTTGTAATTGCTCTTTGTATTCTTTCAAGTTTTTTTTATACATTTTTTTGTACTTGACCATATCGATGCTGCATATTCCAATCTTGGTCTTATCAGGGTGATTAGAATTTTCTTCACCATTTCTTCATCTAGGTATGTAAATGCAACTTTGATTGTTCTTATTAAATTATAGGTTTCTCAAAAAATCTTATTTATATGTTTCTCAGGTGACATATTATTCATAACAATGACTCCCAGGTCCTTCTCATTTTCTACTTTTTTTTATTCCTTCTTCTCCCAATTTATATGATCCTGTTATTCTGTTTTTACTTTTTCCAAATTCCATTATACTACACTTCTTTGTATTGAACTCCATCTCCCACTTTCTACTCCATTCCTGCACTTTATTTAGATCTCTCTGTAGTGATTCACAATCTTCTTCCGTGTTCACTTTTTTCAATAGTTTTGCATCATCTGCAAAGAAGCTCATATAGCTTTCAGTTCCTTCATCCATATCATTAATATATATAGCAAACATTATTGGGGCCAGAACTGTTCCTTGTGGAACACTGCTTATTACTTCATCCCATTTTGAGTGTTGGTTGATTAATTTATGGAGTTTATTACAAACTTTCTGCTCTTCTTATCTCTATCTTTTACTTCTATCATAATCATCTCTACTCTATTGTTCCCACATGTGACACTCTTCACGTTTATATCCTTCTTAGTCAGGAACATAACTCCACCCCCTTGTTTTATCTGTTTCTAATCCAATAATTATATGCATTGTGTCCTATGCTGTTGGGTGGTAGTGGACCTTTTAATTTTGTCTCAACAATTCCCATTATGTCCGGATCTTTTTCTTTCAGATATTTGTTCAGTTCATTCAGTCCTGTTATTAATCCATCTATATTTGTGTAGGATACTTTTAACTTTGTTATTTCCATTGTATTTTCTGTTTCTTTTGTGTTTCTCTCTGTTATTTTCTATTTCATTAATTTCATATTCACTACTCTCCAGTAGAATTTTTGTTTTTCTGTCTCCGTTCTGGTCTCGTTTTTTTTTTTTTTTCCTTAGCTTCATGTCTATTCCTTATTTCCTCCTCTCTTTCCTCTTTATTCATTTCCCTTTTTATCCATACCTTTTTATATTGTTCACTTGTTGCTAGTTTCCCTGTTTTGTATAAGATATTCTCTGCCGTCGTTTGTGATCTGAATTTAATCTTAATTGGTCTGGTCTTGTCTGTACTATATTTCCCGATTCTGAATTTCTCTTCGATTTGTTTAATTATTTCTGGCTCATCGTCCTGAACTAATTCTAGTAAATTTCTTACTTTTTCATTTTCCTCTTTGATTCTTGTGGTTCTATCTGGGTTATGTTTCTCATCCATTCCTAATATAATTATACATTTCTTTTTGTCTGCTAAGTCTCTTACAATATTCTCCTTCTGTCTCATCACTTTGATAACTGAGTCTTCAGTTTGTTCTTTCATTTGCTGTTTAATTATATCAGAAAATGCAACTTTACTATTTTCTTGTATCTTCCTCCACCCCTCTGCCTCTTTTGCTATTGTTTCTTTATTGTCTCTATTGTTCCTTTTTAATTCTTCATTCTCCATTTTTACTTCTTTTAACTGTCTCTTTAGGTCTTCTATTTCATCAGTTAAGTTTTTGTTCGCCTTCTCTAGTTCTTCCAATTTTTCAAACCTCTCGGCGATTTTTGACATTTTGCCAAACCTAATCTCCCAATGCTCAGTCATTTGTTCAAGTTTTTCCTCCAGTTTTGCCAGTCGGGGGAGCTTGGTATCCGCCGCCCCCTCATTAAATCCTTGGAAATTATTATCCTCACCTTCCATTGAACTGCTCTTATCTATGTTTCTGAATTTACAATTTTGTTAGTCCCATCATCGAAATCCAAGTCATCCGTCCGGCGTTTGTTTACAAGCCGTCTGGACTCTTGGACCAAGTCCTCCCCTTCCTCATTTCCTTCCATTTCCCTCAATATACCTTCCCTTCTCCTTCCCTATCACTTCCCCACTATTCCACGAGTACTCCCCCTCCCTACAAATACAAAAAGGCACTCCCTGGATGTTGAGATCCACGTAGTTTTTCCTTTTTCTTTGGAACACCAGTTCTCGCCGTCCATTCGGTGAAAGTGTGTGTGTGTGTGTGTGTGTGTGTGTTTACCTTGTATTTTACGGGAAGGGGAGCTAGGGTCATGGTGTCCCGATTTCATACCTCGTTTTATCTTGACTGTTTTTCAATTCGTGTATTGTTTTTGCATACAACACATTCTCATCTAACTTGTTCCAAATGTCTATTACCCTGTGGGGAAAGCTGTTCTTTTTCAGGTCTCTTCTATAGCTGTCTTACTTGATTTTCTTTCCGTTTCCTTTTGTATCTCTACTATTCCATTTTATTAGATCCTCTCTATCAATAGTTTCTATGCCTTATATGATTCTATATATAGTTATCAAGTCTCCTCTCTTCTTTGCTCTAATGTCTGTAGCTCAAATTTTGCTAGTCTCTCCTCATATGATAGTTCGGAGAGTCTTGGTGCCAATTTCGTAATTGCTCTTTGTATTCTTTTAAGTTTTGTTATACATTTTTTGTACTTGGTGACCATGTCGTCGCTGCACACTCTAATCTTGATCTTATCAAAATGACTAGTATTTTCTTCAACATTTCTTCGTCCAGGTATGTAAATGCCACTTTGATTGTTCTTTTTAAATTATAAGTTTCTCCAAAAAATTTATTTACATGTTTCTCAGGGGACATACTATTCATAATAATGGCTCCCAGGTCCTTCTCATTTTCTACTTTTTTAATTTCTTCCTCTTCAAATTTATATGATCCCACTTTTTTTTCTTCCAAATTCCATTATACACTTCTTAATACTGAATTCCATCTCCCATTTCCTACTACATTCCCATACTATATTAAGATCACTCTGCAGCAACTCCCAATCTTCTACAGTGTTCACTTTTTTCAACAATTTTGCATTGTCCGCAAAGAATTTCATATAACTTTCAATTCCTTTATACATATTAATATATATAGCAAACATTATTGGGGCCAGAACTGTTCCTTGTGGAAATCCATTAATCACTTCATCCCAATTAGAATGTTTGTCTCTTATCACTACTCTCATTTTTTTCATGCAAGAAATCTTCCATTCTCTTCAACAGTTTGCCCTATATTCCTCCTGCAGTTTCTAATTTCTTTAGCAATTTCTTATGTGGCACCTTATCAAAAGCTTTTTTTCAGGTCCAAAAATGCACAATCAGCCCATCCATCTCTTGTATTACATCTATTAGCCTTGAATAGAAACACATTAAGTTTGTGATGCATGATCGTCCTTGTCTAAATCCAAATTGCCTTGGATTTAGTACGTTTTTTTTTTTTTTTTTTTTTTCCAAAATGCCTTACCCACCTACTTTTGATAATTCTTTCACATATTTTAGCTATCGTACTTGTAAGCTAGACCGGTCTATAGTAGAGTCTTCCTTGTTTCCCCCTTTATATATTGGTACTATATTTGTTCTTTTCCAATCTTCTGGAACTTTTCCTTCAATGAACTGCTTATTAGACTATGTATTTTGTCTCTTAGTTCATCCCCGCATTCTCTCAAAACCCAGTTTGCCATTTCATCTGGTCCATGCGATTTTCTGACATCGAGATTACTCAAGTGGTTCATTATTTCATTCCTTGTTACTTCTATCTCTTTCATAGGGGGCAGGGGACTTTCTCCTCCCATTCGACATCTCTAAGTTGTATGTTCTCCCTCGTAAACACCGATTTAAAATGCTTGTTCAACATTTCTGCCATTTCTATTTCCTCTGTGTATTCAACTTCTTGTAGTTTTTCTAATTCTTGTTTGTTTTTCATTTTGTTGTTTACAAATCTGTAAAATAGTTTTGGTTGATCTTTACATTTTTCTATGACATCTTTTTCGTATTTTCTCTCTTCTTCTCTGCACACTATATATTGATTTCTACATCTAGTGTATATTTTCTATTTTTCAGGTCTTTTGTCTTTTTCCTTTTCATTCAAGCTTTATCCCTTTTGTCTTTTAATTCCCTACATCTTTTGTTGTACGAACACTTTACATATACTTTTTCTTGTTTTTGTCTTGGAATATACTTTTCCACTCCTTTTTTTTTTTTTTTTTTTTTTTTTTTTTTTTTGTCAAAATATTCCATTTCTCTTCTACTTTTGTTTCCTCCTTGTGTATCCTTTCCCAGTCTGCCTTTTGAAAGAATTCTCTTATTTTATCCAAATTTGTTTTTTTATGCATCAATCTTCCCTTTCTATATTGTTCATTTTTCCATTTATTTTTTCTCATTTAGTTCCACTTCAACCAATATGTGATCACTTTAACTTGTTGGTGTCTTATTTTCAATCTTGTCCACTATTTCGGGTTCTGATGTGATTATTAGGACCAGTCTCGATGGTTCTTCCTCATTTCTATACCTAGTATTCTCTTGTATCCATTGCGTCATTGTATGTTCTATAATCATATCAAGTAATACATTTCTCCATAGGTCGTCTCCACCTTTCACTGTCATCTCTTCCCAGCAGATTTCTTTACAATTAAAGTCACCCATTATAACTATTCTTCCTCCACCTTCCATTATCTTAGTGTTATCCTTGTGTCTTCTAACATATTTTTGTTCTTTCTCTTCCCACGAAGCCGTTTTAGGAGGCACATAATTTATCACAAACTTCCTGCTCTTCCCATCCCTGTCCTCCACTTCCATCAAAATCATCTCTATTCTATTCTTTCCATATGTGACATTCCTCATATTTATATCCTTCTTAGTCAGGAACATAACTCCACATCCTTTACCTCTCTGTTTCTAATCCAATAATTATATGCATCATGTCCTACACTGTTGGGTGGTAGTGGACCTTTAATTTTGTCTCTACAATTCCCATTATGTCCGGGTTTTTTTCCCTTCAAGTAATCATTCAGTTTGTTCAAGCCTGTTATTAAGCCATTTATATATGTGTAAGACACTTTTAATTTTCTGCTACTTCCATTGTGTTTTCCGTTTCCCTTCTGTTTTTCTCTGCTATGAACCATTTCCTCACTTTCATATTCACTACTCTCCAATAGAATTTATCTTTGTCTGACTCTGTTTTGTTCTCGTTTTTTTTTTCCTTAGCTTCGTCTTTTTTTTTTCTTAACCTCTCTTTCCTCTTTATTCATCTCTCTTTTTATCCATACCTGTTTCTATCGATCACTTTTTGCCAGTTTCCCTGTTTTGATAAGATATTCTCTGCTGTCGTTTGTGACCTGAATTTAACGTCAATTTGTCAGATCTTATCTGTATTGTATTTGCCTATTCTATTTCTTCAATTTCTTTCCCTGTTTCTTGTTCATCCTCTTGAACTACTTCTAATATCTTGTTTACTTTTTCCTTCTCTTTTACTCTTGAATTATGCTTCTCTTCCATCCCTAATATAATTATACATTTCTTTTTATCCGCTAAGTCTCCTACTATATTCTCCTTCTCCCGTATCACTTTAGTAACTGTGTCCTTAGTTTCTTTCATCTGTTGGTTTACTATATCTCTAAATTCAATTTTGTTGTTCTCTTGGACTTTTCTCCAACCCTTTACCTCTTTTGCTATGTATTTTTTATTCTCTTTATTCTTCTTCTTTAGTTCCTAATTTTCATCCTTTACTTTTAACGGTCTTTTTAATTCTATTTCTTTATTTAGGTTTTGGTTCTCCTTCTTTAGTTCTTCCAATTTATCAACTTTTTGTTTAATCCGTGTAAGTTCCCACTGTTGGTTCATGTTCTCTAGTTTTTCCTCTAGTCTTGCTAATCGGGGGAGGTTGTCATCTCCTCCCTCATTAAATCCATGGAAATAATTATCTTCACCTTCCATTCCACTGCTCTTACCTATATTTCTAATTTCTACATTTTTACTAATGTCTTCAACATCACCTCTATCGTCTGCGCACATTTTGTTGACATTCCTTCTGACTTCCGGGGTCCGCTCGTCCCCTTCATTTCCTTCCATTTTCCTCAGTAATCCCTCCCCTTCCCCTTTTTCTTCACCTTCCCACTACACCACGAGCTTTCCCCCTTCCCTACTAATTCAACAAAGGTACTCCCTCGTCGTCGAGATCCACGAAATTTGAAGTTTTCCTGGAGTTCCAAACTTCGCTGTCACTTCGACTGTCGTGTGTATGTGTGTGTATTTACCTAGTTGTATTTTAAGGGGAGGGGAGCTATGCTCGTAGTGTCCCGTCTTCATATCTCATTTTATCTAAACGGTTTTTAAATTCATGTATTGTTTTTGCACACACCACTTTCTCATCTAACTTGTTCCAAATGTCTATACTCTGTGAGGAAAGCTGCTCTTTTTCAGATCTCTTCTGTAGCTATATTTCTTGATTTTCTTTCCGTGTCCTCTTGTATTTCTATCATCCCATTTTATTAGATCCTATCAATAGTTTCTATGCCTTTCATGATTCTGTAGTTATCAAATCTCCTCTCTCTCTTCTTTGCTTTGATGTCTGTAGCTCAAGTTTTGCTAGTCTCTCTTCATATGATAGTTCTGAGAGTCTTGGTGCCAATTTTGTAATTGCTCTTTGTATTCTTTCAAGTAAGTTTTGTTGTACTTTTTTTTTTTTTTTTTTTTTTTTTTGTACTTGGTGACCACATTCCAATCTTGGTCTTATCAAAATTATTAGTATTTTCATCATTTCTTCATCCAGGTATGTAAACGCCACTTTGATTGTCCTTATTAAATGATAAGTTTCTCCAAAAATCTTGTTTATATGATTCTCAGGTGACATATTATTCATAATAATGACTCCCAGGTCCTTCTCATTTTCTACTTTTTTTTTTATTCCTTCTCCCAATTTATATGCGGACGTGTGTGTGCGTGGCTCCCGTATTTTTGGGAATTTTATCGCGCGGGGGGAGTGCCAAAGGAGGGGATAGGTTTCTAAGTGACTCGTGAGTGGATAATCTAAGCATGGCTCTCTAATGCAGTGACTAGCTGAGCCAGTAGCAGCCACAATTAGGAAAACAAATTTGAAATTTGAAAGGAAGAACCGAAACGCCCGAGGCCCGAGGCCGAGCTTGTTTATAAGTTGAACAAGGGTGCCAGTGTGTCCGTGTTTGGGTGTTATAAATCACCTACCCCTCCTTTCCCCTCCCCCCAAACACACCTCGCACACCGAGTAAACGGCTTGGACGGCTAGACCTCCCCCTCCTCCTCCCTACTCTCCCCTCACCTAGTCTCCTCCTCCCCCTCCTCCCTCCTTCGTATCCTTCTCTTTCCGATCTTATTTCCTTCTCTTTCTTATCCTTCCGATTTAATTCCCGAACTTTTAACCATCCTGACTTTAATGCTCATCGTGGTAAAGGCAGAAAGGATAAACCTGGCACAGAGAAGAAATCTTAAATGACTTGTTTAAATCCCTGAGTGGGGCCAAAGTGTTGTTGCGAGTACACGTGTTTAAGTGCTTATTGTTAATGAGTTTGTAATCGGTGCCGTGATTAGTGTATACTCGTGAAAATTTACGACAAGGCGCCAGGGATGACCGGTATGCTTTTAGCCATGCTGGGAGTGGTCTTGCTGATTAACGTAGCTGCAAGTGGTCAACCTTCATACGTTGCAGTGGGAATTCCTGGTTACCCTCCGCTCCCCTCTAACATTGGGGTGAGAGACAGAAACTCTAGGATATCTTTTAACCACCATACTCTGTGTCAGTTCCTTCCCCCGCCTACCTCAACAACAGAAGTCAGAAAGTGGCGTCGGATTCGATTAGCTAAACAAAAGGGAAGTTCTCATATAACACCGAAGAGAAAAATCAACACTTCCAAGCTTCTGGTGTCCTACGCCCTCCTTCTCTGTGGTGATATACATCCCTGTCCTGGCCCAGCTGCAACGAGAGTCCCAAAACACCCATGTGTAAGCTGTCTAAAAGGAACGCGTCGGAATAGCAGAGCCATCAGCTGCAAATCATGTGGGGAATGGACTCACATCAAGTGTTGTGAATTTCTCTCGAAACCTACAATGCAGCCTTGGTGAATGAGGACATTCTCCACTTCACTTGCAACGGGTGTACACTCAATGATCTACCAGGAGCCCCCTTATCCGATGATGAGGTTGACCCTTCACCTGTTAACCCCGATCACTGTGCCTCGCCCCAGTCAACACCCGGGGGCGATTTCAACTTGTTCAGCATCCTCAGTTTCTCAAGATGGTTCAGAACCTGAGGCCAGGTTATATTCATCCATCCAGAAAAGATATTGCTGATAAGTACTTGGATCTTGTGTATGAAAAGGAATATAAAAAGTGTGCAGATGACCTGAATAAAGAAACTGTATGTCTTTCAATAAATATTTTAGAAATAATCATTATGCTGCTTCAAAGTATCGGCAAGAAGGTAGTCAGTGTCTAGTCATGCCCCAGGACACAAGGTGAACACAATGTCAGACTGTCTCAAGGCTTATATAAATAACTGGCCAATTCTAATGAAGATCTGTGAAGTCAACAGGGAAGCTACTGATACTGAAGTAAGAAACAAAATATCAAATTAAGGCCTAAAACGTTCGGCTGAGGAATTACTGGATCGATTGCAGCCAATAGCAAAGGCTCTAGACGAGGTACAGAGTGACAAGTGCACTATTGCTCAAGCGGTAGATGTTTGGAAGAAATTATTGACCATTTCACAAACAATAAACAAGCTGAAAAACTGGTGAAAAAAAAGGTATGAACAGTTTATCACCAAAGCTTACATACTTGCCAACATGCTTCATCCAGCACTTCAGGGGAAAATGCCCAGTGCAGAAGAGGTGAATATTACTATGGAGTATGCCAATGAGAAATAAACAACACTTGTTCCAGTCATTATGAAGTTTCAGGCAAAATCACCTCTTTTCCAGGCGTTCAAGTTTACTAAGTCTGTGGCCAAGACCCTGACAGCTATTGAGTGGTGGGATTCACATACAGCCATGTTAGACAGTGATATTCTGTTATCAGTGCGTCAACTCCTAACTGCAGTAGCCTCATCATTGAAAGAGTTTTCTCCTCATGTGGACTTGTACACACAAAAATTAAGGAACCGCCTCGGTAATGAGAAGGCAGCCAAATTGGTCTTCCTTTTCAAGACAATGAACTCAAATGTAAATAATGATTAATGTAAATAACTGTCCACTAACCTCATACAATAATACATGTCAAGTCCGGCCAAAATTGGCTTTTCAAAGCATAACAGTGGCTTAAAAATAGATTATTATTTCACTATAAAAGTTTATATTAACTTATACTGCATTGAATAAGTCAATAGTTGATAAATTTTCCTATAAACAATGTTAGGTTTCTAGTTTTGATATATTTGTCCAATACAAAACGTTAGGTTACAAAGAAAGCAATGGCCTCCGCTAGCGGAGCCAGGAATCTGAGTGCGCACGTCCTGTGTAATAGTAGTCCTTGATATATATATATATATATATATATATATATATATATATATATATATATATATATATATAATATATATATATATGCATACATACATACATATATGTATATATATATATATATATATATATATATATATGTATACATATATATAGAAAATAGAAAGAATCCAAAGAGCACCTACAAAAATGGCACCTGCACTTGCAAACCTATCATACGAGGAGAGATTGGCTAAACTGGAGTTACCGACACTAGAGCAAAGAAGAGAGGTGACCTACTGACCATCTACAGAATCATGAGAGGCACAGAGATACGTGATAGAGAGGACTTACTTAACTGGGACAAGAGAAACACAAGAGGACATGGAAAGAAAATAAAGAAACAGCTATAGAAGAGAACAGAAGAAAAACAGTTTTCCACATAGAGTTTTGGACACTTGGAACAAACTGGATAATGAAATAGTATGCGCAAAAACCATTCATGAGTTTAAAAGCAAACTAGACACTGCGAGATACAATGGCGGGACACCACGAGCATAGCTCCCCTTCCCGCAAAATACAACTAGGTAAATATACACACACACACACACACACACACACACACACACACACACATACATATATTATATATATATATATATATATGTAATATATATATATATATATGTAATATATATATATATATATATATATATATATATATATATATATATATGTACAGTCGAACCTCAAAAGCCCGGACCCTCGTATGACCGGTCGAAATAAACAAAGGGCGGACTTTTCAAGCAAAGTTCCCTATTTGTCCGGTAGGTGGCAGCGACGGCCGTACACGTGTACTCAAACCCAGCCCAGTCAAGCCGCCACCAGGGCTGCAGTTTCGTAGAATTTTGTACCAAAACGTAGTGAAATAGCGGCATGTGGCAACTGCACAAGGACATGAATTTTTTTCTACATATCAGCGGGCTATTAAAAACGTTCAAAAACTCAAACTTCTGTTTAAAAATCATAGTAGTTATCAAATAATAAATGGTACATCTAAATATGACTTTTATTGGTAATTGTGTTACTTATAGAATATCATACCCCAAAAGATACGTTTTTACCGTGAAGAAAAAAATTCTACGCTAAAGTTTCAGCTTTATTTTAGCGATAATAATAATAAAAGAAAATTATATCTTACTTAATATGTTAGGGCATGGGGGCCTTATATACACTCAAGAATAAAAAACTAGAACCAACATTTTGTCAAAGTATGACAAGTATATCTTGCTATGAAAGTCTGCACACGCCCGAGAAAAATGTATGCCCCGGTATGGCAACACTCCCATTCTACACGGCAGTGTAGAAAACGCGGCAACCCTGGCCGCCACCACTGTCCCGCGTGCATACCTTCCGATATTTACAGTGTACGTAATAAAAAATACAGTACAGTACAGTCTATACAGTACATTTACATGCCTGTATTACAATTACAGAATTATTAGTATTATAGCATTATTATTACAGTATTGTTATTATTACAGTGTTAGAGTATTATTCTTATGTGTTTCTATGCCATATCATACATTACCTATACGTATACCGTTATGAAAATCTACGGGTGTTAGGGCGATATTTTCGATGACCGGCCGTTTGGCATGACCGGACAACCCTTCCCCCCAATTACTCCGGGCTTTCGAGGTTTCACTGTATATATATATATATATATATATATATATATATATATATATATATATTATATATATGTGTTTGTATTTACCTAGTTGTATTTTAAGGGAAGGGGAGCTATGCTCGTAGTGTCCTGTCTTCATATCTCATTTTATCTAAACTGTTTTTAAATTCGTGTATTGTTTTTGCACACACCACTTTCTCATCTAAATTGTTCCAAATGTCTATTACTCTGTGGGGAAAGCTGTTCTTTTTCATATCTCTTTTATAACTGTCTTTATTGATTTTCTTTCCGTGTCCTCTTGTATTTCTACTGTCCCATTTTATTAGATCCTCTCTATCAATAGTCTCTATGCCTTTCATGATTCTATAAATAGTTATCAAGTCTTCTCTCTTCTTTGCTCTAGTGTCTGCAGCTCAAGTTTTGCTAGTCTCTCTTCATATGATAGTTCTGAGAGTGTTGGTACCAATTTTGTAATTGCTCTTTGTATTCTTTCAAGTTTTGTTATACATTTTTTTTTTTTTTGTACTTTGTGACCATGTGGTCGCTGCATATTCCAATTTGGTCTTATCAAAGTGACTAGTATTTTCTTCACCATTTCTTCATCCAGGTATGTAAATGCCACTTTGATTGTTCTTATTGAATTATAAGTTTCTCCAAAAATCTTGTTTATATGTTTATCAGAAGACATATTCATGATAATGACTCCCAGGTCCTTCTCATTTTCTACTTTTTTTTTCTTCTCCCAATTTATATGATCCCACTAGGCTTTTTTTTTTTTTTGCTTCTTCCAAATTCCATTATACTACACTTCTTAATATTGAATTCCATCTCCCACTTCCTACTTCATTCCCATACTTTAGTGAAATCATTCTGTAGCAACTCACAATCTTCTTCAGTGTTCACTTTTTTCAACAATTTTGCATCATCCGCAAAGCAGCTCATATAACTTTCAATTCCTTTATTCATATCATTAATATATATAGCAAACATTATTGGGGCCAGAACTGTTCCTTGTTGAACACCACTTATCACTTCATCCTAATAAGAATGTTGTGTCTTATCACTACTCTCATTTTTCTTTCATGCAAGAAGTCTTCCATCCACTTCAGCAGTTTGTCCTGTATTCCTCCTGCAGTTTCTAATTTCTTAAGCAACTTCTTATGTGGCACCTTATCAAAAGCTTTTTTTCAGGTCTAGAAATGCACAATCAGCCCATCCATCTCTTGTATTACATCTATTAGTCTTGAATAGCAACACATTAAGTTTGTGACGCATGATCGTCCTTGTCTGAATCCAAATTGCCTTGGATTTAGTACGTTGTCTTTTCCAAATGCCTTTCCCATCTACTTTTGATCATTCTTTCACAAAATTTTCCTATTGTACTTGTTAGAGAGACCGGTCTATAGTTAGTAGGGTCTTCCTTGTTTCCCCCTTCTATATTGGTACTATATTTGCTATTTTCCAATCTTCTGGAACTTTTCCTTCTTTCAAGGAACTGTTTATTAGGCTATGTATTTTGTCTGTTAGTTCATTCCTGCATTCTCTCAAAATCCAGTTTGCTATTTCATCTGGTCCATGAGATTTTCTGACATCGAGATTACTTAAGTGTTTCATTATTTCATTCCTTGATACTTCTATCTCTTTCATTGGGGGAACTTTCTCCTCCCATTTGATATCTCTAGGTTGCATGTTTTCCCTTGTAAACACCGATTTAAAATGCTTGTTCAACATTGCTATTTCTATTTCCTCTGTGTATTCAACTCCTCTTTGTCGTAGTTTCACTAATTCAGAAATCTGTAAAATAGTTTTGGATGATCTTTACATTTTTCTATGGCATCTTTTTCGTATTTCCTCTTTTCTTCTCTGCACACTTGTACATATTCATTTCTATAACTAGTGTATATTTTCCATTTTTCAAGTCTTCTGTCTTTTTTCCATTTTATCCAAGCTTTATATCTTTTGTCTTTTAACTCCCTACATCTTTTGTTGTACCAGCACTTTACATATTCTTTTCCTTGTTTTTGGCTTGGGACATACTTTTCCACTTCTTTATAAATTTTTGTCAAAATATTCCATTTCTCTTCTACTGTTGTTTCCTCCTTGTGTATTCTTTCCCAGTCTGCTTTTTTTTTTTAAAGAATTCTCTTATTTTATCAAAATTTGTTTTTTCATACATTGATCTTCCCTTTCTGTATTGTTCATTTCTTTTCATGTATTTCTCCTCATTTAGTTCCAGTTCAACCAATATGTGGTCACTTTTACTTATTGGTGTCTTATATTCAATCTTGTCCACTATTTCAGGTTCTGATGTGATTATTAGGTCCAGTCTCAATGGTTCTTCCTAATTTCTATACCTATTATTCTCTTGAATCCTTTGCATCATTGTATGTTCTATAATCATATCAAGTAATACATTTCCCCATGGGTCATCTCCACCCTTCACTGTCATCTCTTCCCAGCAGATTTCTTTACAATTAAAGTCACCCATTATAGCTATTCTTCCATCTCCCATTATCTTATTTAGTGTTATCCTTGTGTCTTCTAACATACTTTTGTGTTCTCTCTCTTCCCACGAAGCTGTTTTAGGAGGCAATAACGTACTATAAACTTCCTGCTCTTTCCATCCCTGTCCTCCACTTCCATCTCTATTCTATTCTTTCCATATGTGACATTCCTCATATTTATATCCTTCTTAGTCAGGAACATAACTCCACCCCCTTGTTTCACCTCTCTGTTTCTAATCCAATAATTATATGCACCATGTCCTACACTGTTGGGTGGTAGTGGACTTTTCAATTTTGTCTCTACAATTTCCATTATGTCCGGTTCTTTTTCCTTCAGATAATCATTCAGTTTGTTCAAGCCTGTTATTAAGCCATCTATATTTGTGTAGGACACTTTTAATTTTCTGCTACGTCCATTGTGTTTTCCGTTTCCCTTCTGTTTTTCTCTGCTATGAACCATTTCCTCACTTTCATATTCACTACTCTCCAATAGAATTTCTCTTTTTCTGACTCTGTTCTTTTCTCATTTTCCCCTTAGCTTTTAGTCTTTTTGTTTTCTCATCCTCTCTTTCCTCTTTATTAATTTCTCTTTTTATCCATACCTTTTTATATTGCTCACTGTCTGCTAGTTTCTCTGTTTTTGGTAAGATATTCTCTGCTGTCGTTTGTTACCTGAATTTAACCTTAATTGGTCTGGTCTTATCTGTATTGTATTTCTCGGGCCTATTAATTTCTTCTATTTGTTTTCCTATTCCTGGTTCATCTTCTAGAACTACTTTTAATATATTATTTACTTTTTCCTTTTCCTCATTCATTCTTGTAGTCCTATTTGGATTATACTTCTCTTCCATCCCTAACATAATTATACATTTCTTTTTATCCGCTAAGTCTCTTACTATATTCTCCTTCTCCCTCATCACTTTAATAACTGTGTCCGTAGTTTATTCTTTCATCTGCTGCTCCATTATACCTCTAAATTCAATTTCATTGTTCTCTTGTACTTTTTTTCAACCACTTACCTCTTTTGCTATGGACTCTTTATTTTCTTTGTTATTCCTCTTTAATTCTTCATTCTCTTCCATTACTTCTCTTAACTGTGTTTTTAATTCTTCTATTTTAGTTAGATTTTTATTCTTTTTCCTTGGTTCTTCCAGTTTATCAACTTTCTCAGCAACTAGAGTTAATTGGTCAAACCTAACCTCCCATTCTTCGTTCATTTTTTTTTAGTTTCTCCTCTAGATTTACTAGTTGGGGGAGTTTGTTACCTCCTCCCTCATTAAATCCATAAAGGCAGTTATCTTCTCTTTCCATTAAGCTGCTATTATCTATATTTCTGCTCTTGACACCCCTCCTTCCTTGTTGTTCGTCTGTGTATTCTGCCCCCCATTTGTTTACGCTTCTCCTAAGATCCGGGGCCCGTTCGTCCCCTTCCTTCCATTTTCCTCAGTAATCCCTCCCCTTCTCCTTTTTCTTCACCTTCCCACTACACCACCAGCTTTCCCCTTCCCTATTAATACAACACAGGTACTTCCTTGTCATTGTGATCCTCGTAATTTTTAAGATTTCACCGGAGTCTAGACTTCGCTGTCACCCCCACGACGTGTGTGTATTTACCTAGTTGTATTTTACGGGAAGGGGAGCTATGCTCGTAGTGTCCCGTCTTCATATTTCATTTTATCTAAACTGTTTTTAAATTCATGTATTGTTTTTGCACACATCACTTTCTTATCTAACTTGTTCCAAATGTTTAATACTCTGTGAGGAAAGCTGTTCTTTTTCAGATCTCTTCTATAACTGTCTTTCTTGATTTTCTTTCCGTGTCCTCTTGTATTTCTATCATCCCATTTTATTAGATTCTCTCTATTAGTAATTTCTATGCCTTTCATGATTCCGTAAATAGTTATCAAATTTCCTCTCTCTCTTCTTTGCTCTAGTGTCTGGAGCTCAAGTTTTGCTAGTCTCTCTTCATATGATAGTTCTGAGAGTGTTGGTGACAATTTTGTAATCGCTCTTTGTATTCTTTCAAGTTTTGTTATACATTTCTTTGTACTTGGTGACCGCGTCGTTGCTGCATATTCCAATCTTGGTCTTATCAAAGTGATTAGTATTTTCTTCACCATTTCTTCATCCACGTGTGTAAATGCTACTTCGATTGTTCTTATTAGATTATAAGTTTCTCCAAAAATCTTGTTTATATGATTCTCAGGTGACATATTATTCATAATAATGACTCCCAGGTTCTTCTCATTTTCTACTTTTATTATTCCTTCTCCCAATTTATATGATCCCACTTTCTACTCCATTCCCATACTTTATTGAAATCACTCTGTAGTGATTCACAATTTTCTTCTGTGTGTGTTTTTTTTTAACAGTTTTGCATCATCTGCAAAGCTCATATAACTTTCAATTTCTTCATCCATATCATTAATATAGCAAACATTATTGGGGCCAGAACTGTTCCTTGTGGAACACCACTTATTACTTCATCCCAATTTGAATGTTTGTCTCTTATCACTACTCTCATTTTTCTTTCTTGCAAAAAGTCTTCCATCCATTTAAGCAGTTTGCCCTGTATTCCTCCTTCAGTTTCTAATTTCTTAAGCAACTTCTTATGTGGTACTTTGTCAAAAGCTTTTCTTAGATCTAGAAATGCACAATCAGCCCATCCATCTCTTTCTTGTATTATATCTATTAGCCTTGAATAGAAACATATTAAATTGGTGACGCATGATCGTCCTTGTCTGAATCCAAATTGCCTTGGATTTAACACATTGTTTTTTTTTTTTTCTACTTTGTAACCCATCTACTTTTGATAATTCTTTCACAAATTTTTGCTATTGTACTTGTTAAAGAGACTGGTCTATAGTTGGTAGGGTCTTCTTTATTTCCCCCTTTATATATAGGTACTATATTTGCTTTTTTTTTCAATCTTCTGGAACTTTTCCTTCTTTCAAGGAACTGTTTATTATGCTATGTATTTTGTCTGCCAGTTCATTCCTGCATTCTTTCAAAATCCAGTTTGCTATTTCATCTGGTCAATGCGATTTTCTGACATCAAGATTACTCAAGTGTTTCATTATTTCATTCTTTGTTACTTCTATTTCTTTCATAGGGGGGACTTTCTCTTCCCATTCGACCTCTCCAGGTTGTATGTTCTCCCTTGTAAACACCGATTTAAAATGCTTGTTCATAATTTCTGCCATTTCTATTTCCTCTGTGTATTCAACTCCTCCTTGTCTTAATTTCTCTAATTCTTGTTTGCTTTTCAGTTTGTTGTTTACAAATCTGTAGAATAGTTTTGGTTGATCTTTACATTTTACTATGACATCTTTTTCATATTTTCTCTTTTCCTCTCTGCACACTTGTACGTATTCATTTCTATAACAAGTATATATTTTCCATTTTTCAGGTCTTTTGTCTTTCTTCAATTTGGTCCAAGCTTTATCTCTTTTGTCTTTTAACTCCCTACAACTTTTATTGTACCAGCACTTTACATTTTTTTTTTCTTGTTTTTGTCTTGGGACATACTTTTCCACTCCTTTTTTATAGTTTTTTGTCAAAATATTCCATTTATCTTCCACTGTCGTTTCTTCTTTGTATATTCTTTCCCAGTTTTCTTTTTGAAATTCTCTTATTTTATCAAAATTTGTTTTTTCATACATCATTCTTCCTTTTCTTTATTGTTCATTTCTTTTCATGTATTTTTCCTCGTTTAGTTCCAGTTCAATCAATATGTGGTCACTTTTACTTATCGGTGTCTTATATTCAATCTTTTCCACTATTTTAGGTTAAGATGTGATTATTAGGTCTAGTCTTGATGGTCCTTCTTCATTTCTATATCTAGTGTTCTCTTGAATCCATTGTGTCATTGTATAGTCAATAATCATCTCGAGTAGAACATTTCCCCATGAGTTGTCTCCACCCTTTACTGTCATCTCTTCCCAGCAGACTTCTTTCCAATTAAAGTCGCCCATCATAACTATGCTTCCTCCATCTTCCATGATCTTGTTTAATGTTATCCTTGTGTCTTCTAACATACTTTTATGTTCACTCTCTTCCCACGAGGCTGTTTTTGGAGGCACACAAGTTATTACAAACTTTCTGCTCATATCTCTGTCTTCCACTTCGATCATAATCATCTCTACTGCATTGTTTCCATATGTGACACACCTCACGTTTATATACTTCTTAGTCAGGAACATAACTCCACCCCCTTGTTTTGTCTCTCTGTTTCTAATCCAATAATTGTATGCATCATGTCCTTTTGTTTCTACAATTCCCATTGTGTCCGGTTCTTTTTCCTTCAGATAATAATTCAGCTCATTCAATCCTGTTATTAATCCATCTATATTTGTGTAAGACACTCTTAATTTTCTGCTACTTCCATTGTATTTTCTGTTTCCCTTTTGTTTTTCCCTAGTATGTCCCATTTCCTCACTTTGATATTCACTACTCTCCAATAGAATTTATCTTTTTCTCTGTTCTGTTCTCGTTTTTTTTCCTTAGCTTCTTGTCTTTTCATTTTTCCTCCTCTCTTTCCTCTTTATTCATTTCACTTTTTATCCATACCTTTTTATATTGTTTACTGTTTGCTAGTTTCCTTGTTTTTGCTAAAATATTCTCTGCTGTTGTTTGTGACCTGAATTTAACCTTAATTGGTCTGGTCTTATCTGTACTATATTTCCCAAGCCTATACATCTCTTAAATTTGTTTCACGATTTCAGGTTCATCTTCCTGAACTAATTCAAGTAAACTGCTTACTTTTTCTTTTCGTCTTTGATTCTTGTGGTTCTATTTAGATTATACTTCTCTTCCATTCCTAATATAATTATACATTTATTTTTATCTGCTAAGTCTCTTACTATATTCTCCTTCTGTCTCATCACTGTCTTTAGTTTGTTCTTTCATCTGCTGTTTTATTATGTCATTAAATGCAATTTTGCTGTTTTCTTTGATTTTTTTCCAACCCTGTGCTTCTTTTGCTATGGACTCTTTATTCTATTTACTATTCTTTAATTCCTCATTCTCATCTTTTACTTCTTTTAACTGTCTTTTTAATTCTTCTATTTCTTTAGTTATGTTTTTGTTCACCTTCTCTAGTTCTTCCAACTTTTCAACTCTCTGCACAATCTTTGTTAGTTGACCGAACTTACTCTCCCAATGTTCGGTCATTTTCTCAAGTTTTTCCTCTAGGCTTTCTAATCGGGGGAGGTTGGCACCCCCCCCCTCATTAAATCCATGGAAATTATTATCTTCACCTTCCATTGTGCTGCTCTTATCTATGTTTCTAATCTTTACATTTTTGCTAATCCCTTCTTCCTCAAAATCATCATCCGTTCTTCGTTTTTTTCCATTTCCCTCAGTAATCCCTCCCCTTCTCCTTTTTCATCACCTTCCCACTACACCACGAGCTTTTCCCTTCCCTATAAATACAACAGATACTTCCTTGTCGTTGTGATCCTTGAAATTCTTGGATAACTCCGGAGTCCGAACTTCGCTGTCACCTCGACCGATGTGTGTGTGTGTGTGTGTGTGTGTGTGTGCGCGCGCGCGTGTGTGTATGGATGAAGAATACAGGTGTTTTTACATTAATTATCTTCTTACTAAGGCTTTCTACTTTTCTGATTGCAGACTTTTGCATAGAATTCAGCACTGAAATTTTTCTGCTAAAGAGCATAATGAAACACAGAGAAGTTTTTTTCTTATGTTCACATCTCGTACACATTGTAAATTTTCAAGTGATAGTTACATTACAAAAATGAGAGGTTTACAGGACAAAAATTATGATGGGTGCGGGTTACGATTCCCAGATTGTAGTATCTCATGGAGTGTGTCTCTATGAGGGAATGATGTAAAATTCCCTTATTTGTAGATTTTCTTTGATTAGTAGGGCTTCCAGAATTTGGAGGCATATTTGTTCTGGGGATTGGCCTCGTATTTTGTGTTGTCTTCCATCATTTTTCTCATCAGGTGGGTGTTGTGGCATGTGATGGTATGAGATTTTGGCATGCCGTTCTATAAGTGGAGAGTGATACGTCTGCTGAGTTTAGTTGTTGTGTATCCTATGTATGAAGTTGAAGGTTTGGTATGTGTTTCATAGGTTTGTTGTTCATGATGAGTGTGGAGGATGTTTTGTTTTTGTAATAAATGAAGAGATCGAGTTTGTTTAGTGATCTAGTTGGCTTGACATGTGTATTATTTGTTTTATTACCCTATCTTCTGTGGTGTGCATTTGGCCCTCCAACCACACCATAGAAGAAAGGATACTAAAACAAATAATACTCCGTGGAAAGACAAATTGGGTATCGTAGCATGAAGCCATCATAATATATTGTGACCTCCCTTATTATAAATGTATCTTAATTTTTTTCATATAAACCTCTTATTTTTGTAAGGTAACTATCACTTGAAAATTTACAATGTGTACAAAACATCGCGAATGTAAGAAAAAATTCTCACTGTGTTTCATTATGGTCTTCGGCACAAGAGTCTCTGTGTTAAATTCTATGCAAAAGTCTGCTATCAGAAAAGTAGAAAGCCTTAGTAAGATCATTAATGCTGAAACAGCTGTATTCTTCAACCAGATATGTTTACAGGAAAACCTGCTGCCCAAATACACACACACACACACGATCGTCGAATTGACGGCGAAGATTGGAACTCTGTAAAAAAAACGCAATTTTCGTGGATTTCAACAAAAAGAGAGTACCTGTGTTGTATTAGTAGGGAAGGGGAAAGCTCGTGGTGTAGTTGAAAGGTAAAGAAAAAGGAGAAGGGGAGGGATTATTGAGGAAAATGGAAGAAAACGAGGAAGGGGACGAATGGGCCCTGGACGTCAGAAAGAATGTAAACAAGAGATGTGCAGACAACACAGGTGAAGTCAAAGAAATCAGTAAAGGCATAAAAAATAGAAATATAGATAAGAGCAGCACAATACAAAGTGGAGACAATTATTTCTATGGATTTAATGAGGGAGGAGATGACAACCTCCCTCAATTAGCAAGTCTAGAGGAAAAACTAAAAAAAAAAAAAAAAAAAAAAAAAAAAAAAAAAAAAAAAAAAAAAAATGAAAGGACCATGGGAGGTTAGGTTTAGTCAACTTGCACTGATTACACAAAGAGTTGATAAATTGGAAGAACTAAAGGACAACCAAAACCTATATAAAGAAATAGAAGAATTAAAAAGACAGTTAAAAGAAGTAAAGGATGAGAATGAGGAATTAAAGAGAAATAATAAAGAGAATAAAGAGTCCATAGCAAAAGAGGTAAGTGGTTGGAAAAAGATTCAGGAGAATAGCAAAATTGAATTTAAAAACAGTCTTCTAGATAAAATGAGATATGAAGATGGGACACTATGAGCATAGCTCCCCTTCCCTTAAAATACAACTAGGTAAATACAAACATATATATATATATATATATATATATATATATATATATATATATATATATATATATATATATATATCACTGGTGAGAAATGCAGTAACATATTTGTAAATCACCACTAACACCACAAATGAGTTGAGTAAGCGACGATGGGACACCACGAACATAGCTCCCCTTCCCATAAAATACAACTAGGTAAATACATTATATATATATATATATATATATATATATATATATATATATATATATATATATATATATATACAGTCGAACCTCGAAAGCCCGGACTAATTGGGGGGAAGGGTGGTCCGGTCATCGAAAATATCGCCCTAACCGTAGATTTTCGTAGTGGTATACGTATACGTAATGTATATGGCATAGAAACATATAAGAATAATACTCGAACACTGTAATAATAACAACACTGTAATAATACTACTATAATACTAATAATTCTGTAATAATAAATGTAATACAGGCACATAAATGTACTGTATATACAGTGTACTGTACTGTATTTTTTATTACGTACACTGTAAATATCGGAAGGTATACACGCGGGACAGTGGTGGCGGCCAGGGTTGCCTCGTTTTCTACACTACCGTGTAGAATGGGAGTGTTACCATACTGGGGCATACATTTTTCTCGGGCGTGTGCAGACTTTCATAGCAAGATATACTTGTCAAACTGACAAAATGTTGATTCTAGTTTTTTTATTCTTGAATGTACCAAAGGCCCCCATGCCGTAACATATTCAGTAAGATATAATTTTTTTCTTTATACATTATTATCGCTAAAAGAAAGCTGAAACTTTAGCGTAGATTTTTTTTCTACAAGGTAAAAACGTATCTTTTGGGGTATATTTTATAAGTAACACAATTACCAATAAAAGTCATATTTTGATGTACCATTCATCATTTGATAACTAGTTCTATGATATTTATACAAAAGTTTGATTTTTTGATTGTTTTTAACAGCCCACTGATATGTAGAAAAAATTTCCTCATGTCCTTGTGCAGTTGCCACATGCCGCTATTTTACTACGTTTTGGTACAAAATTCTACGAAATGGCAGCCCTGGTGGCGGCTTGACTGGGCCAGGTTTGAGTACACGTGTACGGCCGTCGCTCCCACCTACCGGACAAATAGGGAACTTTGCTTGAAAAGTCCGCCCTTTGTTCATTTCGACCGGTCATACGAGGGTCCGGGCATTCGGGGTCCGGGCTTTCGAGGTTCGACTGTGTGTGTGTATATATATATATATATATATATATATATATATATATATATATATACATATATATATATATCACTGGTGAGAAATGCAGTAACATATTTGTAAATCACCACTAACACCACAGTTGGACAAAAGAGTTGAGTAAGCGAAACTATATTTTGATTGCTAATTGCAATCCTCTTCAGTAGTACAAAGTGGAAGGAGGATTCTGTCTTAAATAGCAATCTCTTACAAAAGGAAGGGAACTAGGAAATGAATAAATATCACTACTCCAACCCTTATGTGACCTGAGGATGGCATGAGGCTGGGTCAGGGGATGGGGGAGGAAACTTGTTAACAATTTGTTTGGTGATGAATAATCTTGATATTATGTCTGGGGTCCATTGACCCTGGGAAATATTCATCATGGGCAAATATTCAATTAAAGTAAATTCTAACATTTTCCTTCTGAACCCACAGCCAAATTTATAAATAAGATTGGATTTTTCCCAGTCCATCCAGTGACATTATTTATTCATATGTTGAAACATGGCTGAACTTTCTTGACCATACTTGATAGACCTTTTGTGTTCATTCAATCTTGTCCTTAGGTCTCTCCCTGTCTGACCTATGTATGAAAGATTACAATCTTTACATGGAAGGGAGTAAACACCTGGGATATTATTTTCTCTCAACCTCTGGTGAATGTTAACAACTTTTTTACTAATGGTATTCGGGTAATTATGAATTAAATTTACCTTCTCTTTGGGAAGAAATTTGGACAAATGACTAATGGGCTCTGAAAAGGGAATGACAAGGGGATTTTGTCTCTTTTGGCTTAGTGGAAGGGGGATTGAAAAAGCTAGTTCTGGCTTGGCTGAGGGCTTTATCCAGGAACCACTGAGGGTAAACTAATTTTGTTAACTGGGACCTAATGGAGATTAATTCATGATCTAAAGATTGGGGGCTACAAATCTGGAAGGCTCAAAAAGACCCAAAGCTACACTTCTTTTAATATGATCTGGGTGATGACTAAAGAAGTGAAGGTAACTTCCTGAATAGGTGTTTTTTCTGAAAACAGTAAAGGCAAACTTATTCCCATTCTTCATGACTAAGGTGTCTAAAAAGGGGATTTTGTCATCTTTTTCCCATTCTACTTGGTATTAGTTGCTAAATGATTAAGTTTATCTAGAAAAACATCAAATAGACCTCAACTCTCATCCTAAAAAGTAAAAATATCATCAACATATCTGAACCCAATCATAGCAGGGGTTTTATTGTTGGAAGAACACTCTTGAAGTATTCCATGTAAAGATTAGCCAGAACAGGAGAAAGGTTAGAACCCATGCTACAGCCAAACTTTTGCCTAAAGTACAAATTTTAAAAGGAAAAAAATTAGTTGACACACATGTGCGTACAAGCGCAATGATTTTGGAAACCAGAAGGGGGAATTTGTCTTGGAATGCTTGTAACTTGGTTTCCAGAAAGGACAAAACATCTTCAACACAAATGTTAGTAAATAAAGAAACAATGTCAAGACTATGGCCTGAAATATTAATATCCTTAATTTTCTGGATGGAATCTTCTTAGTGTTTTAAATGGGTGTTGGAAAAATTTCCCACAAATGGTGATAACAAACCCACAAACCATTTGGAAAGTTTACTAGTGCACGAACCTCTATTGGAGAAGATGGGCCTTAATGGGAGAGGGATAGAATTAGGCATCCCACTCTCTGTAGCCCCAAAGCGGACCCCCCCCCCCCAAAAAAAAAAAAAAAAAAAAAAAGTATGAGGGTCAGGAAGGATGTGGTACAGAGGAGAGTAAAAGGGAAGAGATTGGCAGTATGTTTGTGAGAAGAAAGAAGGATGTGTTGGAATCAGTTGAAATGGAATCAGTTGAAATGGCATGAATAAAATTAAGACACTGGGTTTTATAATAAAATTTTATTATTGTATTAAGAAGTTACAGAAATTATGAACATAATTTTTATTATTGTAACATATGGAAGTATAGAATTGACAAAAAATAAAAATTATATACCTTGCAAGTTTGCAAAAAGAGATTGTTTTGTAGTTGAATATATAAGAACAAAAAATCATTGTTTACATTTACATTTGAGAAAATAATCATTTAAATTAATCATTATTTACATTTGAGTTCATTGTCTTGAAAAGGAAGACGGATTTGGCAGTTACTTAATTTTGTGTGTGCAAGTCCATAGGAGGAGAAAACTCTTTCAACTCCTGATGATGAGGCTACTGCAATTAGGAGTTGACACACTAATAACAGAATATCACTGTCTAACATGGCTGTATGTGAATCCCACCACTCAATAGCTATCAGGGTCTTGGTCACAGACTAAGTAAATTTGAATGCCTAGAAAGGAGGTGATTTTGCCTGAAATTTCATAATGACAGGAACAAGTGTTGTATATTTCTCATTGGCATACTCCATAGTAATATTCACCTCTTCTGCACTGAGCATTTTTCCTTGAAGTGCTGTTTGAAGCATGTTGGTAAGCATGTGAGCTTTGGTGATAAACTGTTCATACCTTTGTTTCACCAGTTTTTCAGCTTGTTTATTGTTTGTGAAATGGTCAAGTAATTTCTTCCAAACATCTACCGCTTGAGCAATAATGCACTTGTCACTCTGTAACTCATCTAGAGCCTTTGCTATTGCCTGCAATTGATCCAGTAATTCCTGAGCCAAACTTTTTAAGCCTAAATTTGATACTTTGTTTCTTACTTCAGTATCAATAGCTTCCCTGTTGACTTCACAGATCTTCATTAGAATTGGCCAGTTATTTATATAGGCCTTGAGACAGTCTGACATTGTGTTCCACCTTGTGTCCTGGGGCATGACTAGACACTGACTACCTTCTTGCCGATACCTTGAAGCAGCATAATGATTATTTCTAAAATATTTAACTACATGAACCACATGTTGTTTTACATTATCAATCTCCAGGTCATGAGCCAGTAGATTTAGTAGGTGTACTGCACATCCATATGTGAGGACGGTATGCTCAGGTTCACTCAATTCCTCCAAGAGTTTTCTCATCTTGGCGACATTTGCTGCATTGTCTGTCACAACATTTCCAATGCGACAACCTAAATCTTGTTCAGCCTTCTTGATTGAATTTTGTACAAGTTGTAGAAGATACTCATCAGTGTATTTACCTAGTTGTATTTTACGGGAAGGGGAGCTATGCTCATGGTGTCCCATTTTCATATCTCATTTTATCTAAACTATTTTTAAATTTATGTATTGTTTTTGCACACCACTTTCTCATCTAACTTGTTCCAACTGTCTATTACTCTGTGAGAAAAGCTGTTCTTTTTCACATCTCTTCTATAGCTGTCTTGATTTTCTTTCCGTGTCCTCTTGTATTTCTATCATCCCATTTTATCAGATTCTCTCTATCAATAATTTCTATGCCTTTCATGATTCTGTAAATAGCTATCAAATCTCCTCTCTTCTTTGCTCTAGTGTCTGTAGTTCAAGTTTTGCTAGTCTCTCTTCATATGATAGTTCTGAGAGTGTTGGTGCCAACTTTGTAATTGCTCTTTGTTTTCTTTCAATTTTTTTTTATACATTTTTTTGTACTTGGTGACCATATCATTGCTGCATATTCCAATCTTGGTTTTATCAGAGTGATTAGAATTTTATTCACCATTTCTTCATTCAGGTATGTAAATGCCACTTTGATTGTTCTTATTAAATTATAAGTTTCTCCAAAAATCTTATTTATATGTTTGTCAGGTGACATATTATTCATAACAATGACTCCCAGGTCCTTCTCATTTTCTACTTTTTTTTATTCCTTCTCCCAATTTATATGATCCTGTTATTCTGTTTTTGCTTTTTCCAATTTCCATTATACTACACTTTTTAGTGTTGAACTCCATCTCCCACTTCCTACTCCATTCCTGTACTTTATTTAGATCACTCTGTAGTGACTCACAATCTTCTTCTGTGTTCACTTTTTTTTAACAGTTTTGCATCATCTGCAAAGAAGCTCATATAACTTTCAATTCTGTCATCCATATCATTAATATATATAGCAAACATTATTGGGGCCAGAACTATTCCTTGTGGAACACCGCTTATTACGTCATCCCATTTTGAGTGTTTGTCTCTTATCACTACTCTCATTTTTCTTTCTTGCAAAAAGTGTGAGGTTTCCCTGATGTGTCTCTTGTGTCAACTAAATCAATCTTATCAGTGGATGTTGTTACATACATATACCAAGGCTTTTTCCCCCTTCCAAGGGAGGTAGCCAAAAAGGGAAAGGCATAAAAACACTCCCACCCATTTCATCCCCAAATACACTCCACACCCCTCCCACCCTCCCTCTCATCTGAGCACCTCCTGGATGACGGGTCATCCCTGCACCCTGCCCACCGCCCTGGGTCAGAAGCAGTGTCGCAAGACACAGCACATCCACAGCAAGGTCGCTTCATTTAATCGGCGACCCCCCCTCTCCGTCCCCCCTTGCATATAAGGAGAGGACGGGGAGAAATCCCTTCGGGCTGCGTCAAAATTTACTCACGCATACTACCCTACCCATTCCTCCTCATGCAATCACAACATCATCCATATACAACCATTCTCCACTCATCTCTGTCTTCCGTCCTCTCCCTTCCTTCCTCAACAGACATTCCCCTCTTCCCCAAAGCCCCCTTCACCCCATCCATCCACCTCATCCTAGGACGTCCCCTCATGTTCACGCCCTCCAAATCTGCCTTCCATACCTCTTTTACTAGTCTTTCTTCACTCATTCTTTCCATGTGTCCAAACCATCCTAATATTCTTTCATCAACCCTATCTCCCAGCACCTTTTTCACCCCTATTCTCCTCTTCACCTCCTCATTTCTCACTCTATCCAGCCTAGTAACCCCCACCTTACTTCTCAGACACCTCATCTCAAACACATTCAAACTCCTTCTCTCTTCTTCTCTTATGTTGTTAGTGACATATTATGGGCTCATTATGGATGTTAGACCACCCATCAATTGAAAGACATACAGTTTCATTATTCAGGTCATCTGCATATCTTTTATATTACTTTTCATACACGAGATCCAGGCTACTTATCAGCAATATCTTTTCTGGATGGAGGAATATAACCTGGCCTCAGGGTCTGAACCATCTTGAGAAACTGAGGACGTTGAACAAGACAAAATGGTGAATTTGTAGCAAATATCATTCTTGGAATTTTTTGTCGAGATTTTCCTTTCGAGAGGCTGAAGTTTTTATGACAAATCTGTCCAGAGATGTTGATGACTTTCTTTTAGATGAAAATGATTTAGTAGAAGTGGCGCCTGTGGAGGAGTCTAATAGTGACCTTTTTAATGGTGGAGTCAGGTTTGCAGATAATTCAAGTGGAGCCGATGATGAAGAGATTGAAGCTGTTGATACAGATCCTGAAATGGAATAGAAAATTTTAGCATATTGCATAATTTATAAATGAATGAATACAGTGTGATTTAGGCTACTTTTGAGTACAGTAGTTACTTTTTTTTTTTTAGATAATAATCATATTCACACAATCCACTAAATTATTTGGAAATAATCAACAGGATATGAAATAGGTGGGCTTAGAATTCAGCCCACACAGGATTCAGTCCACTTTTAAATTGACTAAAAATAATGGGTTAGTTGGGTTAGGTTAGGCTAAATCCCTTTGGGCTGAATCCCATGTGAGCTGTTTTCCAATAGAACCCATGAAATATATTACACAATGTTGAATGAAATGAATAAAATTATTCTAGGCCCCAAAGTTAAGCGGATACAGTATATTATAGTGAAAAATCATTACCCAAGTTAGTAATGAAGTTGAAGTATCATCTTTTTTGGCCTTCACATTTTTATTGCACATGCTCTCCATTGTTCACCAAATTTATATAGTTGCTTATGAAAAGGGAGAAATGCACACAATATAAGTAAAATTATTTACCTGGGTCATCAATTTCTTCTTCTGTATGCTGTGGCTGACCTTGGCATTTATCTCTGTGAGATTTTAATCTTGACACAATGCCCTGTAGTTCCTGGCTGCAGTCTTTGCATTTCACTCTGTACCCTTTATCCAGACAGGATAATTTTTTCTGCCTGAAGGAACTACTCTGCCATGTCCAGAAGATATCTTTCCTGGTTGATTTCAAGGCAGCAACTGACTCAGTGAGAAGCTGCTTACCCAGAACAAGTTTCAACAAGAATTTTGTTGAAACTTGTTGTGGGCTGTACAGTGATATATGCTACATGTAGGCTTATATGTGGCAAGTCTATATAACACTGCTCCTTATATTGATATGCCAAAAATGTCCTTTAGCAATCAGATTGCATATCAGATAGCAATCCCACAATACTTAAAATCTATATATATAAAAAAAAAAACATTAAATCAAATAAATCTGATTTAAATATATATATATATATATTTTTTTTTTAACGAAAAAAAAAAAAAAATATTGCCAACCCTGGTTGGAATTGAGTGATAAATTGAAAAGGAGGGGCAATTTTGAGTTTGGGAGTGCAGTTGGGAGGATGTTAGGAGTGAAGAGAGGACAAGGGAGAAAAGGAGTGGCTATACTAGTAAGTGAAGAGATAGGTAAGCGTGTGGTGGAGTGGAAAGAGGTTTCTTCAAGCTCAATGTAGATGAAGATGAAACCAGGAAGGGAGAGATGGGTCTTTGTTTGTACATATGGGCCTTGTAGTGAGAAGAGTGTAGAGGAAAGGGAGGCTTTCTGGATATATTTAAATGAGTGCATAGAAAGTTAAGGGGAAAATGTCAATGTACTGGTATTGGGAGATCTCAATGCTAAGGTAGGAGACAAACCAATTGACAGAGTGGTTGGGAAGTGTGGAGTTCCAGGAAAAATCGTGGTGGAGAGACGATGCTGGAGATGTGTTTAGAGAGTTGATGATAGCAAACACTGTGTTTAGGAAGAAAGTCAAGGATAAGTACACATGGGATAGGGTGGTCAATGGAAGGCTGGTAGATAGGGCTTTAATGGACTGTATAATGCTAACCTTGAGAAGGGTAGGAAGAGTTTTGGATATACATGTTTTACAGGGAGAGAGTGGGAGAATATCAGATTATTTTTTGAGAGTTGAGAGTGTGATAGAAGAAAAAGGAAAAATGACAGAAGGTATGGAGGTGTTTAGAGTAAACTACCTACATGAGAAAGAAAAGGACATGGAGTACAAGAAGCTGAAAGAGGAGTGGGAGGGAGTGAAGGATAGAGTAGAACAAGGAGTGGAGGAAGAATGGGGATGTTTCAAGGAGGGAGTCATAAGGTGTGCAAACATGGTGTGTAGAACATGGAGGACGGGTGTATAGATGGGAGGATAGAAGAAAGGGTAGTGAGTGGTGGGATGATGAAGCAAAGAAGGTTGTAGAAGAGAAATGAACATTCACACTTTGGTTACAAAATATGATGAATCATATGAGAGGTAAAAAGAAAAGAAAAGTAAAGCATAAGATAAAGGAGGCAAAAAGGAGAGCAGATGTGAAATGGGGTAAGAGTATGACTGGAATTTTTTAAAGTAATAAAAAGATGATTTGGAAAGAAATTAAGAGAGGAAGAGGAGGCAAACACGTAGAGAAAAACAGGTAAAAGTTGCAAATGGAGAGTTGATAATGGAAGAGACGGTAAGAGGAAGATGGGCAGAGTATTTTTGGGAAACACTAAGGAAATGACAGTGTTGAATGAGGAAAATGGAGGAAAAATAAGAAATGATGAGGTGAAAGCAGTTATTAAAATGATGAAAGCAGGTAAGGCACCTGGAATAAATGGGTGTCATGAGGATTGTCTAAAAGGAGATAAAGTGATGGTCGAATGGCTGGTGAGGCTGTTTAATGTTTGTCTAAAAGAGGGTAGAGTACTGAAGGAGTGCTTCTAATGTTCTGCTTTACAAGGGAAAAGGGGATAAGTGTGAGTATAGTTGTTTCAGGGGGATCGGTTTGTTGAATGTAGTTGAGAAGGGTTTTCAGAGGATTAGGAGAGAAAGAGAGGGAGTAATTGGTGAGGAATAGTGTGGGTTTAGGCCAGGTAGGGGTTGTGCGGATCAGATTTTTGTGGTAAGACAGATATATGAGAAAGCTGTAGGAAAAAGTAAAGATGTTTTTTTGGGCCTTTATGGATCTGGAACAAGATTATGACAGGGTAGACAGGAAAGCACTGTGGGAGGTATTACAAATATATGGAATAGGAGGAAAGCAGTTAAGCACAGTCAAGAGTTTACACAAGAGTAGTAGAGCCTGTGTTAGAATAAGGAATGAAGAAAGTGGACTGAGGTAAAGATGGGACTTTGCCAGGGGTGTGTCATGTCGCCATGGCTATTCAATTTATACATGGGGTGATGTGAGAGGTAAATGCAAGGGTAATCGGCCAGGGATTGGAGATGGTTAAAGATAATGGAGAAAAATGGGAAATAAGCCAACTGTTGTTTGCTCACAATACTGAGCTTGCAGCAGAATCAGAGGATGATTAAGGAAGTTAGTGACAAAGTTTGGGAAGATGTATGAGAGCAGAAAGTTAAAGATAAATGTGGGTAAAAGTAAGATGATGAGATGTAACAGGGGAGAGGATGGCAGCAATTTGGAAGTGGGTATTAAAGGAGAGATACTGGAGGAAGTGGACAGCTTTAGATACTTGGGTGCAAATTGAGCAGGAAAAGGAGTGGAGGTAGAATATAGACATTTGGGAATAGATCTTAAGAGGAGATTTCATGAAGGGGTGATTGTAGCGATAGCACTATATGGAGCAGAAACATGGAACATAAGAGATGAAGAATTTAAATGTGAGATGAAACGCCTGAGAACTATGGTAGGGGTTATTAGGCTGGATAGAGTGGGAAACAAGGAGGAAAGGAGAGCTGAGGTGGGATGGGAGTTAGGAGATGGGGTTGATGAAAGAGTATTGGGATGGTTTGGACACATGGAAAGAATGATTGTAGAAAGATTAGTAAGAGAGGTGGAGGGAGTGAACATGAGGGGGCAACCAAGGATGAAATGGATGGATGGGAAAAGACAGAAGACATGGGTGAGTGGAGAATGGTTGTGTCTGGATGATGTTGTGATGCATGGAAAGGAGTGGGTGGGAGATGGTGGGTGAGAGAGTATGTGTGAATGATATTTTGACAGACTGAAGGGATTTCTCCCTGTCTTCTCTTTTTCTGTACAAGGGGATGGAAGGGGGTATTGCCAGTTAAATGAAGCGGCCTTTCTGTGGATGTTCTGTGTCTTGCTGCTTTGCTTCTGACCCAGGGCAGTGGGTGAGATACAGGGGTGACCCATCATCCAGGAGGAGCCAAGAAAAGTGGCAGGGAGGGGTGAATGGGAGTGGAGTATGATGGGAATGAAATGGGAGTGGATTTTTGCCTTTGATTTTGGCTACCTCCCTTGTAAGGGGGAATAGGCCCTTGGTATATGTATGTATTTACCTAGTTGTATTAACCTTGTATTTTACAGGCAGAGACCTATGCTTGTAGTGACACACTTTTGTATCTTTCAGCATCCAGTTTGATCTTACATTCTTGTATAGTTTTTGCACTCACTGTTACTTCATTTTGTTCCAGATATCTATCACTCTGTGTGGGAAGATATTCTTTTTTAGATCTCTTCTGTAACTATCCTTTTTAAGTATCTTTTCGTGTCCTCTGGTTTTTCTTCTATCCCACTTTAATAAGTCATCTATATCAAGGACTTCCATCCCCTTCATAATTCTGTATATGGTTAGCAGGTCTCCTCTTTCTCTTCTTTGTTCCAGGGTTGGTAGTTAGAGTTTGTCCAATCTTTATTCGTATGTCAATTTGGAGTGTTGGTTCCATCTTTGTCACTGCTCTTTGAATTCTAATTTATCTTCTTTTTAGTACTAGATGTCCATAGTGTCGCAGCATATTCCAATTTTGGTGTTATCAATATAACTAATATTTTCTTTACCATTTCTTCATCCACATAGTTAAAAGCCACTTTCATCGATTTTAATAAATTGAAAGTTTCTCAGACTAATTTGTTGATATGTTTGTCTGGTGTCATGTCATTGGTGATAGTTACCTAGGCCCCTTTCTGAGTTTATTTTTTTAATTTCCTTTGTACCAATTTTGTATTGTCCAAATTCCATTATACTACATTTCTTGACGTTGAAATTCACTTCACTCTTCTGACTCTATTTCCAGATTTTTTCCAGGTCTTTTAATGATTTGCAATCTTCTTCTGTACTTACTCTCTTTAGTAGTTCCACATTGTCTGCAAAAAAGTTAATATAACATTCCACATCTTCATCCATGTCACTTGTATATGGCAAACATTATCAGAGCCAATACAGGGCCTTGTGGGACTCCTTATCATTTCTTCCCAATTTGAGTTCTTGTCTCTGAGTACCACCCCCATTTATTTTCCCATTCATGAAATCTTTCATCCATTCCAATAACTTTCCTTGTATTCCACCTATTGTTTCAATTTTTCTTAGTAGCTTTTTGTGTGGTACTTTGTTAGATGCCTTTTGTAAATCAAAGAAGGCACAATCTGCCCATCCATCCCTTTCTTGAATTATTTCTACTAATCTCAAGTAAAGGCATATTAAGTTTGTGGCACATGATCTTCCACTTCTAAATCCAAATTGTTTTGGATTTAGTATTTTGTTGTCTTCTAAGTGTTTAATCCATTTGCTTTTGATAACTTTTTAGCATATTTTTGCTATAGTACTTGTAAGGGAGACTGGTCTATAGTTGGCTGGGTTTTCTTTGTCCCCTCCTTTGTATATTGGTACAATATTTGTTTTTTTTTCCAATATTGTGATACTTTTCCTTCTTTGAGTGTGAAGTCAATTATCTTGTGTACTTTGTCCATTAGTTCATCTATACATTCTTTCAATATCCAATTTGCAATTCCATAAAGCCTATGTGACTTTCTGATGTCAAGTTTTCTTTATCTGTTCTCTTATTTCTTTCTGTGTCACTATTATTCTTTCATTGTGGGGGATCTTTCTGTCCTTCCTCCCAGTTTTGTGAACTCTCAATTGTGAATACAGATTTAAAATGCTTGATCATAATTTCAGCCATTTCTACATCATCTATATATTCTTTATTTTCTTCACACAGTCTCATTATATTGTGTTTGCCTTTTACTTTGTCATTTATATAGTGGAACCCTGCCATTCGTCCGCCTCTCTATTTGTACAACTCGTTATTCGTCCAACTTGTTGAAGGTAAAATTCAACTCGTCATTCGTACTTGCCCCGCAATTCAGACAGCATCACCTTGTTACTGGTCGCACCATGCGATCGCTTCAGCTAAGTCTCGTGCTAGCTTCCGTAAACTACGCATCATCCACGCAAGCTTCGTGAAACTTTGTGCTACTTTATTGCTATTTTTTTTTATCTTCATTAAAAATAGTGCAGTCATGGGTCCAAAAAAGATTAGTGATTCAACCAAGCCTAAAAGGAAAGCAGTGAGAACGACAATTGAATTGGAAAAAGAACTCATTGCGAAGTTTGAAAGTGGAACTCATATCTCTGACCTGGCAACTCAGTATGGTATGGCGAAATCAACCATATCGTCTATACTGAAAAATAAAGACTTAATAAAAGAGGCTAATGTGGCAAAAGGAGTGACCGTTCTTGCTGTGAACAGGTCACCTATAATTGAACAATTGGAAAAACTTTTGTTAGTTTGGATTAACAAAAAACAACTTGCTGGTGACAGCATTTCTGAAACAATAATTTGTGAAAAAGCAAAGCGCTTGCATGATGACCTTTAGAGAGACAGCTCTGGAACCAGTGCACAAAGTGATGAATTTAAAGCAAGTAGGGGGTGGTTTGATCAATTTAAGAAATGAAGTGACATTCACAGTGTTGTTAGGTGTGGGGAGGCTGCCAGTACAAACAAAGATGCTGCTGAAAAGTTTGTTGGGGAATTTAAAAACTTGGTAGAGAGTGAGGGATTTACTCCTCACCAAGTTTTTAATTGTGATGAAACTGGCCTCTTCTGGAAGAAGATGCCTAAGAGGACCTACATCACAAAAGAGGAGAAATCATTGCCAGGACACAAGCCTATGAAAGACAGGCTTACACTCTTGTTGTGTGCTAATGCTAGTGGGGACCTTAAAATTAACCCCTTCACTATGGGCCAAAATCTCTTGGGCAGCATTAGCTGCCAGACATGTGATGTTGCATCATAATACTCGCATTATAAAAAATAAAGTTACCACAGTATTGCTCGTTCTCTTTCACCTGTGAATTTTGATAACCATACAAAATATGATGAAGCCAGTTTACAGAATATGGGGGTCACGCAGGTACAACTACAATATATATAATCAAGACGCCGACATTGGCATCCTCGCGTACCCACTTGCTCCTCATGACGCCTATGTAGGCGTCATCGTATCGAAGGGGTTAAACCTTTGTTTGTCTACCACTCAGAAAACCCAACAGTGTTCAAGAAAAATAATGTTATAAAAAGTAAACTCAGTGTAATGTGGAGGGCTAATAGTAAGGCTTGGGTAACAAGGCAGTTCTTCATCGAGTGGATATATGAAGTGTTTGCCCCGAGTGTGAAAAAATATTTAGAGCAGAAAAATTTACCACTCAAGGCCCCTCTGGTAATGGACAATGCTCCTGCTCACCCTCCAGGCTTGGAGGAAGATCTGGTGGGTGAATACAGCTTCATCCAAGTGAGGTTTTTGCCCCCTAATACCACTCCTCTAATCCAGCCCATGGATCAGTAGGTCATTTCAAACTTCAAAAAGCTTTATACAAAAGCACTTTTTCAAAGGTGCTTTGAAGTGACCTCTGACACAGAACTAACCCTCAGGGACTTTTGGAAGAATCATTTCAATATCTTTCATTGTTTGAGAATAATAGACAAAGCCTGGGGGGAAGTTTCTTTCAGGACACTGAACTCTGCCTGGAAGAATCTGTGGCAAGACTGTGTGGCAGCCAGAGACTTTAAAGGCTTTCATATGGAGCCTGTAGTGGTGGATGATATTGTGCCCCTGGGGAAGTCCATGGGATTGGATGTAGACAGTGATGATGTGGAGGAGTTGATCGAAGACCATAGAAATGAGCTGACAACTGAAGAACTCCAAGAACTGCACAGGAAGCAGCAAGAAGTGGTTGAAGAACTTTCTTCTTCAGAGGAGGAAAGTAGTAAGGGAAGCATTTCCACTGCAGAAATTAAAGAACTGTGTTATCACTGGGAGAAAACACACAGAGTGGTGGAAAAATGGCATCCTAACACTGCTGTGGTCAACAGGAGCATCAATTTGTTCAATAACAATGTTATTGACAATTTTAGAAAAATTCTGAGAAATCGTCAAAGGCAGATAACATTGGACAGGTTTTTAAAGAAAGAATCCCTAGATTCTTTTTGTGCAAAAAGACAGAAAAAAGAAAGATTACCAGAAAGAGAAAAAACACCTGTAGGGATGTTACCTGTTTATATGGAAGGTGACTCCCCTTCCAAATAGTAACATCAACATCCCTCCTCCTCCTCTACATCTTCCACTTATGCCATCTGCTCATCTCAGTACAGGTAAAGTCCAGTTAGATTTTTTTTTTATTTCATGTACTGTACAGTACTGTATATTCATTGTTTTTCATATTTTTTATGTATTCTATGCTTAAAATATTATTACAATAAGCAATAATCTGGGGATCTGGAACGGATTAATCCAATTTACATTATATCTTATGGTAAAAAATTATTCGCCATTCGTACAAATTGCCATTCGAACAGCCTTCTGGAACATATTGTGTATGAATAGTGAGGTTCCACTGTATCTATAGAATAGTTTAGGTTGATCCTTGCATTTTTTCTATTATGTCTTTTTCATAGTTTCTTTTTTCTTCCTTGCATATTTTCATATATTTGTTTCTTAGCTTGATGTTTGCTATTTGGTCTTTTTTTTTTTTTTTTTCATCTTTTCCAGGCTTTGTCTCTTCTATCTTTAGCTTCACTACACTTTTTGTTATACCATCACTTTATGTATACCCTTTTTTGTTTTTTCTTTTGTGTGCATTTATCTGTTCCCACTTTGTATTTTTCTTTTAATATGTTCCACTTCTCTTTCATCTTTCTTTTTTCATTTAAATTTTTTCCCAGTTTGCATTTTTTTTTCTATTTTTTTTTTAGTCTTTTTTGTTGTACATTAGTCTTCCTTTTCTATGTTTCTCATCTCTTCTCACATAAATTTGTTTTTTTAGTTCAATCTCTATTAGATCTGAATATTAAGTCCAGTCTTGATGATTCTTCACTGTTTCTATATCTGGGGTTTTCTTTCATCCATTGAGTCAATGTGTATTCAATGGTCATATCCAGTAGAATATTTCCCCAAAGTTCCTCTCCACCTTTTACTGTCATTTCTTCCCAACATGTTTCCTTTGAATTAGTTACCCATAATTACTATGTTTTCTCCTTTCATTAATTCAATGTATTTGTTATGTCTTCCAGTAGTTTGGAATGATCACTATCAGTTGAAGCCTGTGTTTTTGGGGGCACATATAATACTGTCAATTTCCTACTTTTCATATTTCCGTTTTCAACTTTAATCATAATCAATTCTACATTATTTTTTTTTCTTCTGTTATCTTTGTCACATTTAGACTTATTATTCATCCACCCTTTTTTATCTGTTCTATTTTTTGTCCATTGGTTATATAGACCTTGACCCACAGTATTTGATGGTAGTGGATCTTTTAGTTTTGTTTCCACAATTCCCATTATGTCAGGTTTCTCTGTTAACAGATAGTTGTTTAATTCATTTAGTTTAGAAATAATTTAATTTATGTTTGTATGTTATTATTATTTTTTTAATGTACCATATTTTCCGGCTTAAAATGCGCATCGGGTTATAATGCGCACCCATGCACTTCGTTATACACAGATAGTGCGCACCGACGTATAACGGGCATGCCCGATCGCATTTGTCTATAACGCAGTTTTACCTCGGTATTTATATCATGTGAACGAGGTTACATGGAGAAGTATTTTTCATTGGCTAGAGCCACCGCTGGGAAATCTGTTGATTTGTCACTAAATTAAGTGTCACTTTAGGCATCAATCAGGACACAACTAAGAAAAAGTCGGAACTACATGTACCGGTATATGACTCATGTTGTGTGTTGGTCCCTTATTACTTTGTAGTTTAAATAGTTTGTAGGAGATATGATCTAAAAAAAAGTTTATTGAAAGTAAAATATACAGAAAAATTTCGGAATTTTTACAGAAAATGTTCATTTTATATCTTGAGGAAATAATTCGTCTTTACCATTGTTTATTTAATACTGAAACAAACTACAGACTGTTTCATTTTAGCTTTGAACCTGCAATGACAATGGTGAAATAGGACATTCTCTCATCGAGGTGACGTTTAGTTAATATAACTCCCGAAAGAGGGTGTTGTAGTCAGGTGTTTGACACGAGTTTATGAATGGCCGCAATGGAATTTGTACCATACCTAAAGTGAAGCAACAAAGCCAACATAAAAATTCAAACTAGGATACGGTAAACATGGGCAAATATCATGAATATTGATCATGTTTCATGGTGTTTAGGCCTATTTAAACATGAAAAATAAGATTTGATAGATACCTACCTATACCAAATATTTATATACGGTAACCCATGCTGGCGTATTCTTTCATGTCACCATGGCTGCTCTTCTTGTTCTCACGGAACGTCACGGAGAAGTGTGCCGTCCCGACTTTGTGACGGCCAACATCGTCATGTTGTTGTGAAAAAAATTACACACACACCCGCAGAATTTTTATCGTAGGCCGTAGATAATGCGCACCACCGGATATCGCGCACCCCCCATTTTTAGGCCCTTCCAACGGAAAAAAGTCGCGCACTATACGCCGGAAAATACGGTACCACTTTCTCAGCCTCAGGTCCATACTCTCCAAAACACAAAATTTTCTCAGTCTCTGTTTTTTCTCATTTGCTTCATTTCTAAATGCCTTTTTCCTTTTTCTATTTCTTCATTGCTCATTTCCTTTTTTATCCATATATTTTTATATTTTTCACTGCTAGCTTTGCTGCTTTCAATAGTACTTCTTCAGCTATCATTTGAATCCTAAGTTTGATCTTTAGTGGCCTATAGTGTTTTTCTCTAGAGTATTGTCCCATTCTATGCTCATTGATGTCTTTGTCAAACTCTTTCCCTTCTTCCTGAACCACTTTCAAATTTTCCTTTGCAATTTCTTTCTCCTCTTTTCTCTTTGCTATTATATGTTTTTATTTAATACCATACACTATAATGCACTTTTTTATCTAGTGTCTCTTATCCGATTTTCATTTTCTTTAATTACTTTAATTACAGTTTCTTTAGCATTTTCCTCTAATGCTGTTGTACTATTTCCTTAAATGTTATTTTCTGATTTTCTTGTTCTTGTTTCCACTGATTTTTTATTTCTAGGAGATCTGTCTCCTTAATTCCCACACTTTTTTAGTCATTCTTTGTAATTGTTCTTTGACCTCTTTTTTTTAGTTCATTTTTGTTTCTGTCTTCATTTTCCTTTTTTTTTGTTATCACCTCTGATCATGCTTAGTTCACTTTTTAGTTCATTAAGCTCTCTGTTCATTTCTTCATTAGCTTTTCATAGATTAGTCATTTGTTTGTGCAATGCTCTATAATCTATTCTTAAATCTATTAATTCCTCCATCACGTCGTTAATGTCTCGACTTCTTAGTATACTACTATACCTAGATTTCCTCTCTGCATCTAACCACCCAATATTGTTCTGTCTCTCTGGAGAAAAAAAAAAAAAAAAAAAAAAAAAAAAAAAAAAAAAAAAAAAAAAAAAAATCCTGCCTTTGAGTTGTTTTTGGTATGTAATTTAAACAAGTCCTCTTTGATATATATATATATATATATATATATATATATATATATATATATATATAAATAAATATATATATATATATATATAAAAATATATATTTGTATATGTATATAAATGTATATATATGTATATATATATATATATATATATATATATATATACACCAATGGCTTTTTCCCACTTACATGGGAGGTAAACAAAAACAAAGGCATAAATTCACTCCCACCCATCCCACCCCCACACACTCCACTCCCATTCACCACCCCTCCCTTCATTTCTTGGTTCCTCCTGGATGATGGGTCATTCCTGCATCTCTCCCACTGTCCTGGGTCAGATGCAATGTAGCAAGACACATCAGATCCACAGCAAGGCTGCTTCATTTAATCAAAGAGCCCCCTCTGTATCCCCACATGCAGAAAAAGAGAAGACGAGGAGAAATCCCTTCAGGCTGCATCAAAATATCATTCACACACACGAGCAGCAGGCAGAGTCGGATGGCTGGGAAGAGCTCTGCTGTGCAATGCTTCGTCGCTAAGATATTTTGGAAAACACTAGTTGTATTTATGTATGCAATGGGAGTTGTGCTAATCAAGTGACTGAAATGGAATAATTAATATGAAAATTAGTGCTAGATACATAAAATGGAGGAACACAAAAGTGATAGAAGGAAAAATGAACCATCAAAGAGATGTCTGGACATGAGCAAAGTGGAATCACCACTGGGGGTAATACCTAAAAGATCCGTATGAAACCCCAAATCATATCAAAGGTTGGGTAATTATGCTTTTTCAGGGTTTGCAAGAGAAGGTGGATTTTTAGGTAGAGGTGTGAAGTTGGATAGAGAACCTAGGTACAATAATATTTTAAGAAATAGGGATATTACTGATTTGTTGGATGAACTAATAGAATTGAAAAGTGAGTACTGGGCAATGCACAAAGAAATAACTCAATAAAAGAGCTAATGACAAGACCAACAACGAGCCTGATGATCTGAAAAAAGAATTAAATATGATCAGAAACGAGAATGAAAGAATGAAAAATGAAGACAGAAACAAAAACAAGCCCTTGGAAAAAAGAAGCAATGACTGAGAAAGTAGGAGAAACAATTAAGGAGACTGATCTCCAAAAGATAAACAATGGCAAGTGGAACAAGAAAACTGATAACTTTTAAGGAAATAGTACAAGTGGAAGAAAATGCCAAATAAACAGTGATCAAAGTAATTAGGGAAAAAAAAATTGGGTCAGAGACAGAGTGGATAAAAAAAGTGCATTGTAATTTACGGTATTACAGAAAATCATATTATACCTAGAGATACAAGAGGAGGGACAAGATATGAACAAAGAGATTGAGGAAGTGCATAGAATGAGAAAATACTCTAAAGAAAAACTATACCACTAAAAATCAAACTAAGGTCTCAAATTATAGCAGAAGTACTATCAAAAACTACAAAGTAAGCAAAGAGTGAAAATTACAAAAATGTATGGATAAAAAAAAAAAAAAAAAAAAAAAACAGTGATGAGGAAAGAGAAACAAAAGGCACTTAGAAGTGAACCAAACAAAAGATAAAAGAACTGAGACTAAAAAGAATAAGTTTTTTGGAGAGTGCTGGAACTGAGGCTGAGAAAATGGTTTATATAAAAAAACATACTAAACGGAAAAGGAGGGGAAAGGAAAAACTTAAAAATAACATATACCAACATATTGCATGATTTCAGGACTAAACGAATTAAACGACTATCTGGCAGTAGAAAAATCAGACATAATGGGAATTGTGGAAACAAAATTCAAAAGCCCTCTTCCACCAAACACTGTGGGACAAGGTTTATATAACCACTGGATGAAAAATAGAAAGGAGAAACAGGGTGGAGTCATGTTTTTGACAAAGAAAGGCTTAAATGTGACTAAGATAACAGAAGGAAAAAATAATGTGCAATTGATTATGATTAAAGTTGAAAGCAGTGACATGAAAAGTATAAAATTTGTAGTAATGTATGTACCCCCAAAAACACAGTCTTGGGCAGAGAGTGATCACTCCAAAATGTTGGACGACACAAAGAATGCACTAACTTATTTACTGAAAGGAGGAATCATAGTAATTATGGGTGACTTTAACTCAAAAGAAATATGTTGGGAAGAAATGACAGTGAAAGGTGGAGACCTCTAGGGAAACATACTACTGGATATGACCACTGAATACACAATGACTCCAATAAAGGAAAATACATACATACATATACCAAGGCTTTTTCCCCCTTACAAGGGAGGTAGCCAAAAAGGACAAGGCATAAAATCATTCCCACCCATTCCATCCCCGAAAACACTCCATACCCCTCCACCCTCCCTCCCATCTTAGCACCTCCTAGATGACGGGTCATCCCTGCACCCTGTCCACTGCCCTGGGTCAGAAGCAGTGTCGCAGGACACAGCACATCCACAGCAAGGCCGCTTCATTAAATCGGCGACACCCCCTCTCCGTCCCCCCATATAAAGGAGAGGACGGGGAGAAATCCCTTCGGGCTGCGTCAAAATTTTTGCTCACACATACTACCTCACCCCCCATTCCCCCGTCCATTCCACCTCATGCAATCACAACATTTTCCATATACAAACATTTTCCATTCACCCCTGTCTTCTGTCCTCTCCCGTCCTTCCTCAACAGACATTCCCCTCTTCCCTAAAGCCCCCTTCACCCCATCCATCCATCTCATCCTAGGACGTCCCCTCATGTTCACTCCTTCCACATCTGCCTTTCTTCACTCATTCTTTCCATGTGTCCAAACCATCCTAATATTCTTTCATCAACCCTATCTCCCAGCTCCCTTTCCACACCTGTTCTCCTCCTCACCTCCTCATTTCTCACTCTATCAAGTCTAGTAACCCCCATCATACTTCTCAGACACTTCATCTCAAACACATTCAAGTTCCTTCTCTCTTCCTCTCTTATGTTCCATGTTTCTGCTCCATACAGTGCTGTTGGCACAATCACTCCTTCATACAGTCTCCTCTTAGCATCCATTCCCAAATTTCTATTCCTCATTACACTTTTTAAACCACCAAGGCATTTACTCGCTTCTCTCAATCTACATTCTACCTCCACCTTCACTCCACCTTTTCCTGCCACATTTGCACCCAAATATCTAAAACTATCCACTTCCTCCAGTTGCTCTCCCTTAATGCTCACTTCCAGATTACTGCCACTTTCACCCCTTGTACATCTCATCACCTTACTTTTACCCACATTTATCTTCAGCTTTCTTCTATCACATACTCTCCCAAACTCTGTCACCAACTTCTTCAATCCCTCCTCCGATCCTGCCACAAGCGCAGTGTCGTCCGCAAACAACAGCTGGCTCACCTCCCACTTTTCTCCATTTTCCTTAACCATCTCCATTCCCTGACCCACTACCCTTGCATTCACCTCTCGCACTACCCCATCCATGTATAAGTTGAACAGCCAGGGTGACATAACGCATCCCTGACGAAGTCCCACCTTTACCTCAAACCACTCACTCTCTCCATTTCTAATCCTGACACAAGCTCTACTACTCTCATAAAAACTCTTGACAGCTCTGAGAAGCTTTCCTCCTATCCCGTATATCCGCATAACCTCCCACAGTGCCTTTCTGTCTACCCTGTCGTAAGCCTTTTCCAGATCCATGAAGGCCCAGAAAACATCCTTCCCCTTTCCTATAGCTTTCTCACATATCTGTCTTACCACAAAAATCTGATCTACACAACCTCTACCTGTCCTAAACCCACACTGTTCCTCACCAGTTACTCCCTCTGTTCCTCTCCTAATCCTCTCAATCACGATCCTCCCATAAGCCTTCCCAACTACACTTAACAAGCTAATCCCTCTGAAACTCCTACATTCACACTTGTCCCCCTTTCCCTTGTAAAGTGGAACTATACAAGCACTCCTCCAGTCCTCTGGCACTCTACCTTCTCTCCAGCAAACATTAAATAACCTCACCAGCCAGTCCACCATCACTATACCACCTTTTTTCAGACATTCTGCATGGCATCCATCCATACCAGGTGCCTTACCTGCTTTTATCATCTTAACTGCTGCCTTCACTTCATCCTTCCTTATTTCTCCTCCATTTTCCTCACTCATCACTCTCATTTTCTTAGCATTTCCCACTGCAGCTATCTTTCCCTCCCTATCCTCCTTCACATTAAGCAACTCCCTAAAATATTCTGCCCATCTTCCCCTTACTGCCTTCTCCTCCATTATCATCTCTCCATCTGCACCTTTTACCTTTTCTTCTCTACTTGATTCGCCTCCTCTTCCTCTCTTAATTTCTTTCCAAAACATCTTTTTATTACTTTCAAAATTATCTGTCATACTCTTACCCCATTTTACATCTGCTCTCCTCTTTGCCTCCTTTACCTTTTTCTTTACTTCTCTTTTCTTTTCCCTGTACCTCTCATATGACTTCCTCGTCCTATTTTGTAACCAATCTGTATAAAAACAATGAGGAATCGTCGAGACTAGGTTTAATACTTATGTCAGAGCTTGCAATTGTGGACAGAATAGAATACAAAACACCAATTGGGAAGAGTGACCACTTACTAATAGAGTTCAAATTAAAAGAACAAATTGATTTGGGAAGAAATGAGAAACAGAGAAAAGGAAGACTAATGTACAACACGGATTTTGAGAAACAAAAAATTCTTTCAAAATATAAATTGAGAAAACTTCTTAAATAAAGAAACAAACATAGAAGAAAAATGGAACATATTAAAAGAATATTACAATGAGGGAATAAACAAATATGTACCAAAACAGAAGCAAGAAAGGGTGTACATTAAGTGCTGGTAAAACAAAAAATGTAGTGAGGCTAAAGATTGAAGAGAGAAAACTTGGAAAAGATGGAAAAAAGATTTAAAAAATCAGTAAGTGGCAAACATATATCAAACTAACAAATGAATATGTAAAAATATGCAGGGATGAAAAGAGAAACTATGTAAAGGACATAATAATAAAAAAAAAAAAAAAAATGCAAGGACCAACCTATTTTACAGGTATGTGAATGGTAGACTAAAAGACAAACAAGAAATAGTAAGACTGCACCAAGGGAATTATGAATATATAGATGTAGAAATGACTGAAATTCAATTGAAAATACACAAAACTGGGAGGAAATACAGAGAGAACTTAGAGACTAAATAAAAAAAAATTAATGTCAGAAAATCACACAGTCTAGGTGGAACTGCAAACTGGATATTAAAAGAATACATAAATGAGCTGACAGACAAAATATACAAGATAATTGATTACCGTATTTTCCGGCTTAAAATGCGCATCGGGTTATAATGCGCACCCATGCACTTTACTATCTCAGTACACAGATAGCGCGCACCGACGTATAACGCGCATGCCCGATCGCCATCTAGCGAGAGAATCGAGAACCAATTTTAGTTCCACATCTCAACGCTCCGTGGCGCTAAGCTTGGCAAAGATGGCATACCCTCAGTATTTATATAATGTGAACGAGGTTACATGGAGAAGTATTTTTCATTGGCTAGAGCCACCGCTGGGAAATCTGTTGATTTGTCACTAAATTAAGTGTCACTTTAGGCATCAATCAGGACACAACTAAGAAAAAGTCGGAACTACATGTACCGGTATTTACCTAGTTGTATTTTGCGGGAAGGGGAGCTATGCTCGTGATGTCCCGCCTTTGTATCTTGCAGTGTCTAGTTTGTTTTTAAACTCATGAATGGTTTTTGCGCATACTATTCCATTGTCCAGTTTGTTCCAAGTGTCCAAAACTCTATGAGGAAAACTGTTTTTCTTCAGTTCTCTTCTATAGCTATGTTTTTTTATTTTCTTTCCATGTCCTCTTGTGTTTCTTTTGTCCCAGTTAAGTAAGTTCTCACTATCGAGTACCTCTGTGCCTTTCATGATTCTGTAGATGGTCAATAGGTCACCTCTCTCTCTTCTTTGCTCCAGTGTCGGTAACTCCAGTTTAGCCAATCTCTCCTAGTATGATAGGTTTGCAAGTGCAGGTGCCATTTTTGTAGCTGCTCTTTGGATTCTTTCTATTTTCTTTATATTCTTTTTGGTACTGGGGGACCACAATGTCGCTGCATACTCTAATCTAGGCCTTATCAATGTAACCAATATTTTTTTCATCATGTCTTCGTCCAAGTATGTAAACGCCACTTTTATTGATCTTAGCAAGTTGTAAGTCTCCCCGACAATTTTGTTAATCTGTATATCATAGGACAAGTCGTTCGTGATAATTACTCCCAAATCTTTTTCGGATCCTACTTTCTTTACTTCTTTGGTTCCAATTGTATATTTTCCTGATATTCTGTTTTTGCTTTTTCCAAACTCCATTATGCTACACTTCTTAGTATTAAAGTCCACTTCCCATTTCTGACTCCAGTTCCATACCCTATTTAGGTCTTCTTGCAGTGCTTCAAAGTCCTCATCAGTTTCTATTTTCCTTAGCAGTTTGGCGTCATCGGCAAAGAAGCTCATGTAGCAGTTCACGTCCTCATCCATGTCATTCATATAGATAGCAAACATTATTGGTGCCAGCACAGATCCTTGCGGTACTCCACTGATCACCTCTTTCCAGTCTGAATATTTTTCTCTGAGCACTACTCTCATCTTTCTACCAGTCAGAAAGTCCTCTATCCATTTTAGTAGGTTTCCCTGTATTCCTCCTATGTGTTCCAGTTTTTTTAGTAGTTTTCTGTGTGGTACTTTGTCAAAGGCTTTTTGCAAGTCTAGGAATGCACAATCAGCCCATCCATTTCTTTCTTGCACTATGTCTATTAGTCTTGAGTAAAAGCATATTAAGTTTGTGGAGCATGATCTTCCTTGTCTGAATCCAAATTGTCTTGGGTTTAATATGTCATTGTCTTCCAGATGTTTTACCCATCTATTCTTGATTATTTTCTCACAAATTTTGGCTATGGTGCTTGTTAGTGATACTGGCCTATAGTTGGTGGGTTCTTCTTTGTTTCCTCCTTTGTGTATTGGTACAATGTTAGCGTTTTTCCAGTCCTCGGGTATCTTTCCTTCTTTGAGTGAGCTGTTTATTAAGATGTGTATTTTGTCTGTTAGTTCTTCTTTGCACTCCTTTAGAATCCAATTTGCAATACCGTCCGGGCCATGTGATTTTCTGACATCCAGCCTTGATAAATGTTCTGATATTTCCTTTAGTGATGCTGTAAACTCATTCATGAGGGGAGATTTCTTGTTTTTATCTATGTCACAATTTGGTATTTTCTCTCTGGTGTATATGACTCATGTTGTGCGTTGGTCCCTTATTACTTTGTAGCTTGAATAGTTTGTAGGAAATATGATCTAAAAAAAGTTTATTGAAAGTAAAATATACAGAAAAATTTCGGGATTTTTACAGAAAATGTTCATTTTATATCTTGAGGAAATAATTCGTCTTTACCATTTTTATTTAATACTGAAACAAACTACAGACTGTTTCGTTTTAGCTTTGAACCTGCAATGACAGTGGTGAAATAGGACATTCTCTCATCGAGGTGACGTTTAGTTAATATAACTCCCGAAAGAGGGTGTTGTAGTCAGGTGTTTGACACGAGTTTATGAACGGCCGCAACAGAATTTATACCATACCTAAGTGAAGCAACAAAGCCAACATAAAAATTCAAACTAGGATGCTGTGAACATGGGCAAATATCATGAATAATGATCATGTTTCATGGTGTTTAGGCCTATTTAAACATGAAAAATAAGATTTGATAGATACCTACCTATACCAAATATTTATATACGGTAGCCCATGCTACTGTATTCTTTCATGTCACCATGGCTGTTCTTCTTGTTCTCACGGAACGTCACGGAGAAGTGTGCCGTCCCGACTTTGTGACGGCCAACATCGTTACGTTGTTGTGAAAAAAATTACACACACAGCCGCAGAATTTTTATCATAGGCCATAGATAATGCGCACCACCGGATAACGCGCACCCCCCATTTTTAGGCCCTTCCAACGGAAAAAAGTCGCGCACTATACGCCGGAAAATACGGCACTCACTCAAAGAAGGAAAGGTACCACAAGATTGGAAAAATGCAAATATTGTACCAATATACTAGTATAAAGGAGGGCACAAGGAAAATCAAACTAATTATAGACTAGTCTCCCTTACAAGCACAACAGAAAAAATACATGAAAAAGTTATCAAAAGTAGATGGGTTAAATATCTGGAAGAAAAAAATATACTGAATCTAACACAATCTGGATTTAGACAAGGAAGATCATGTGCAACCAACTTGATTTGCTTCTACTTGAGACTAATAGAAATAATACAAGGGATGCATGGGCGGATTGTGCTTTTCTAGATCTACAAAAAGCATTTGATAAAGTACCACACAAAAAGCTATAAAGAAAAATTTAATAAATAGGTGGTATTCAAGGATAATTATTGTAATGGATGGAAGATTTCTTGACTTGGAGAAAAATGAGGGTAGTACTTAGAGCCAAATACTTGACCTGGGAATGATAAGTGGAGTCCAACAAGGTTCTGTATTGACTCCGATTATGTTTGCCATATATATATATATATATATATATATATATATATATATATATATATATTATATATATTTATATATATATATATATATATGACATGGATGAAGGTGTGGAATGTTATATGAACTTCTTTGCAGATGATGCAAAAATATTAAAGAAAGTACAGAGAAAGATTGTGAATCACTACAGAAAGACTTAGATAAAGTCTGGGAATGGAGTCAAAAGTGGGAAGTGAACTTTAACATTATGAAATGTAGTATAATGGAGTTTGGAGAAAGTAAAAATAGAATATCGAGGAATA